>NC_142811.1:41593443-41890943 GCF_049724085.1 Artemia sp. Qi Xiang Cuo | reverse complement strand
GAAATGATTCTTTCACTACCCGACTCAGAAAAATGCGCTGATTCCAAATATGCTAAGTTTGCTCATCTAACTGTTTCACAAATATGTTTTTTTTTTTTTAGGTTGAGGTTGATTTTGAGGAGGTGAAATTCGTGTTTCCATATATAGGCGTACAACAACAGAATTGATGTCTAGAATAGGGTACTAGATCACGGTGAGTATGAAAATCACCTTTATTTGAACGTAAAATTGAAACTTTCATTTATCTTTTTAGGTTGAACGATGAATATATAGCAAACTACTAAAAATTATGTTTTTGAGGTTGATGTTGATTTTGAGGATGTAAAATTCATGTTTTCATATAAATGCGTAGAACAACAAAATTAATCTCTAGAATAGGGTACTATATCATGGTGATAATGAAACTCGCTTTTATTTGAATGTAAAGTTAAAACTCTCATTTAAATATTCTATCAGTTTCATAATCCTTTCGCGACTGACGGGACCTTACAATCCCAGTATGTAAGAATCCTTCGGGCGATTCAAAATCGATCATTACTGTGATAAAACCGGTTCCATCGTGTTCTGCCTTATCTGGCGAGTTGATTAATGGTAACAGGTCAAAGTTGCGTTCAGTCAGTGAGAGTTGTTTAGCTGATGGTCGAAGTTCAACCACTTCCTATATGCGAAATATGCCAGGGTGTACCTGCAAAATATGAAACAGCTGGAAACTACCAATCCCGACGTATTTGACAATTTTCAGAATGGGAGCCATGTTATCTGCAGGTCCAAAAATTGTTGCGCGGGCTAGTCGTCAGATCTAGTCATTGAGCATGTCCTCATGCACTCGTTGAAATCTAAAGGTGGTATTACAAGGAGAGGTGGCATGTCTCAGTTGCAAAGGCTGACTTAGTTACTCTCTGCAGCAAATTGTAGTGCAATTAATTTGTTTACACGAACTTTTGTTAGAATTCAATTAATGACGACCGAACAGAACAAAGAAGTTAGAGAGTCGAGGATTGAAAACAACAACCATGATATTAGCATGATCCTTTAATTTGTTGCTGAGAATAGCCCTCTTACAGAAGATCTGATGTAGTGAAACATTATCTGTGAAGTTACGGCTAATGAAAAATTCAGCGTTGACACAACTAGATGAGTCCGACAAGCAATCTTGGGTAGCAAGGCAGGGAAAAACGTCAGCACTTATACATTTAAGAAAAAGGTTGTTAATATAATGCTTGCTAATGAGGGTGTACTAGTTACTGACAGACAGTCAGTTATCTCTGACTCAGCATTTTTGTTTCAGCGGCTGGTGACAGTTGCTGGAAACAGGAAAGACGATTTAGAGTCACATTTTGAGAATGGATTGTGTTCATCGCTTGCGTCACTTTTTGAAGTAAAAGGACTTCTACGAGCAGCTAATAAGCCTGCCCTCACCGATATGATGTGGCATCTACTTGCACATGAGCGGCCAAAAACTGAAGACTTCGTCAAAGATTTCAGTGACAGGCATATAGTTCTCGATGGTGGGGAAATGCTGCAGCAAATTCCTTGGGGAAAAAACTCAACTTATGATAGCATCTGCCAAAAGTATGTTGACGACGGTGCACGAAAATGCAACGTGTCCAGGACGTTGGTGGTTTTCGACGGATACAACCAAGCACCTTCAATCAAAGACATCACCCATTTGAGATGGAGAGGGACACGATCCTACCCACAGATAAATTTTAACAGGAATACGGTCTGTTCTACAACGAAAATAGTGTTCCTAAGCAGCTTCAAGAATAAGCAAGCAATCATAGCCATGACAAGTGAATACCTGGCCAAAGTTGGATGTCAGGTATACGAAGCACAAGGGGACGCTGATATTTTCATTGTTTTAACTGCAGTTCAATCTGCTTATCTTAGGTCTACTGTCCTGGTTGGAGACAAGACAGATCTGCTTATAATTCTCTGTTATCATACACAGACAGATAGTACAGTGAAATAACTTTTACTTTGACCCTCGAGGTGAAATCACAAAGAATGGATCTAGGGATACAAATACAATGAAACACAAACTTAGATCTAATATATGTAGCAAAATTGAGTATATCAGCACCTTCCTTGGGTGTAATTCAGCTTCTCGTGTCTGTGACATTGGTAAGTCAGCGGGACTACAGCTTCTGATAAAAAATAACGAGTTTCACGAATCTCCTAAAATTTTTATGGACCAACCATCCACCTAGTAGAACATTTCAGCAGCTGGGAAGATAGCAATGATACTTTTGTTTAACTGTTCAGGCTCAACTTCAACACACGATTAATTTCGTCATCTGAGACTCATCGAGGAAGTTGCAGAATCTTCATTACATGTTTCGTCTAATGTTCTCCCTCCCACCAATGATGCTTGCAACTTCAAATTGTTTCGATCTTATTTGCCAGTTGAATCATAGAAAACCCTGGGATATATTCTTGACCCTGGCCATTTTGGTTGTGTAATTAAGAGTGGATTATATCGCCCTATTTTTGGTGAGCTCCCCGATGCCCCTAAAACTCTTCTTGCAGTTTTTCGCTTTAACTGCAAAAACGACTGCCCAAATATGCGATGCACTTACAAAAGAAATTGAATGAAATGCACCTGGGCCTGTGGACCTTGCAAAGGAACAAGTTGTGATAACTGTGTTGCAGCTAAGTTTCTTGGAGTTGATGATCTCGAAGATAACGAAGATCTATGAATATTGATATTTCGTTTTTTTATCATATTTGTATATTATATAACTGAAAAACTTGAGAATGCTTTAATCGTTAATTAAACCATCAAAATGGGTGATAGTTGTCATTCTACATTTTCAGACCGGTTTCTTTCAGATTCAGCGTTGTTTAACACTAGATGAGAAAATTCACCCTCCTCCCGCATACTTCCCCTTTAAATATTGATTACCGTTGTTTATCCTTGCAGTTAGAGATCATTTCCAGATTCAGCGTACTTTATTACCCCTAAATGCATATTGTTTTTCGTGGTTCTACGCATTTCTGCAAAAGACATATTTCGCCTCCTTGTTATTTACCTCAATCCCCAAAAAACGTATTTGTGAAACAGCTAGATGAGCAAACTTTGCATATTCGGAATCAGCACATTTTTTCGAGTCGGGTAGACTTATAATCATTTCCCTTGGTATTTGTTCCGGGTTAGGCCCTTTTTTTTCACACACTTCCTGGACTAATATAAAAGAAAAGGAAAAAAAGGCACTAGACTTCATAGTCCAAATTGGTGACGCTGATCCCCTTGTTATGGCCCTTCAGCTGGGAACTGCAATTGGGGGGTGGGGATGGCTGAGGGCCAGCCATAATGTACTTTCTTACATCTTTTCTGTTTACCTTCCCCAGGCACACGTCACTTGCAGAGTCTGTCAATCATATCCATCCCAAACCAAATAGCTGATGACGCCAGGACTCGAACCCTAGCCCTCAAGGGCGTAGGATTGCAATTTCGATGCGCTAACCACTCGGCTAGGACAGCTGGATATAATCGGAATCATAAAAAAGGAGAAATATCTGAGAAGGAAGAACTTATTATCTTGAGAGCCATGATTGGCCTAGAATGATACATTATCCAGATCGCACAAAAACAAGCTCTTTTTTTAGTGTGTTACCCGTCTTGTGCTAGCCTATTTTGCTGCCACTATAGCCTCTAATTATTTGTATTTACAATCACTAAAAAGGAAAAATATTTAAGCAGGAATAATCCTTTACTTAGAGCCATGAATAGCCTAGCATGATACATTCTGCCTAACCACGGAAAAAAAAAGAAGAATAAGAGATTATTTTGTTAGTGTGTTATATATTTAAGCAGGAAGTTTATTTTCTACAGGGGTATGAATTTCTCCGTTCTAATGGAACATGAAAATAAGACGAAGAAATTTTTTTAGTTTTCCGCCCTTTGCTGTTACAGAAATGTTGCATGGGCGCCCATAAGGGGGGCGCCCGCCCGCTGGCTAAATGATGCTGCCTTAGTTTTATATTTTTGTTCTGAGATTTCTATTATATAGCATTAAAAGTGCCAATTAGACCAGATTTGCCCCCCCCCCTTCTGGAATTCAGCTTATGGGCGCCCATGAAATGTTGTGAACTGATTTTAGGGTAGCTTACTCATAAAACATGCTAGTTATGACCCATTAGAGAGTCTTGCATTATCAAAATAGGGTAATTGGACCTCTGTAGCTCATGCTTATTGTGATGTCGCTGATGAAAAACAACCTGGAATTCCGAAGTTACAGAAAATACACTTTGTCATGATACGTTATTTGAAACGCTACTATTGTAGAAGAGTTTATTTTTAATGTTTGACACTATTTTTAATTGTAAGCCGTTTAATGTTGGTAAACTCTCTATTAGTAAGCAATTCGTAGACAAGCAAACCATTTCGTACCGTAAAAAAAAACAGAAAAAAAAAAAAAAAAACTGTCAACTAAGGTTTATGTCATGTAAGATTATCCCTGAATAGTCATGACAAAGTATAACATGTTTTCAATGTAAATTAGAAACCAAATTTGGGTATGGACGCCAAAGTATATGATTCATGAAGTTAGACACATCATGGTACAATATAACGGACAAGATATGGATTTAACAATAGCAATTATGGATAATATTACTAATGTTCACTTGGGGGGTAGGAAGCCTGATTGGTATATAATACTTTTAGTAGGTTAGAGGCACTGCGGGAATGAATTTTGCTTAAACGATTTCTAGAGGAGTTGTACTGATATTTTATAGATTTCTGCGTTTGCGAAAAAGCTTTTTACATGAAACATCAACTCCTAATGCAACCTATACTAACTATATTCACATATCCTCACGAGCCTTAGTCGCTATTAGCACATCAAATTTGTAATAAAACATATATTTGTATAGCAAATAATCAGAAGCATTCACAGGGCTCTAAAATTCCATGATGTTGACAATTGTCCCTGGCGTCTAGTCCAAAAGTCTCATTTCATTAGCAAGTTACATAAAGAAAGAAAAACGAGCAAAATTGGGGTTTTTATAGGCCAAATTAAGATACTGAAAAAACGAAGCGAATATTTCGAGAGGACAAACGCCTCTCTTCTTCAGCGCGAAACGAAACGATGTATCAATAAAAGCCAAAAATTAAAAGAATTAAAACCAAATACCTAACAACCATAAAAGCGAGTTATTCGCCAATATCCGCGATTTGCACAAAATCCAGAAAATATGATCTGCCATCGACGGATACTAGCGAACAACTGAACAAAAGAAAGGAATCAATTCATTCACTTGAAAAACAAAACGAACCAGCAATTGAATAAGTTGGAAAACTATGTCATTTGATTTCGGATTTTAATTAAGGCATTTCTTGCAGACACCCTTTGAGACCTAAGGGGTTGTTCACGTGTTTGATTAGATGACTGAGAAAGTGGTTCAAGGTTTATTCCAGGGATCACTAAAGTATCGGCTTCTCTTTTGAGAAAACCGAAATATGACTCATTTATTCTTAAATCACCGGAATCTCTGTTTAAAGCTAGACCTAAATGTTGGTATTTATAAATTTCAACAGCTTCTCTGTAGTGCTGGACAATACCCTTATCATTCGAAATAAGACTAGCTTGATTAAACAAAATAGTATGGTCTGGTTTTTCAAAAATGTGCTCTGCAAGGGCATAGTCAAAATTTTCCGGTTTTTTCCGCTTTTTAAGTGTATTATTAATTGAGCTAGAATGCTGAGTTAATCTATCTGTTAGTCGCTGATTAGTTCTTCCAATATACCAAAGACCACACGAACAAGGAATTCTGTAGACACCGGAGTTTTCACCTATCGGGATAGGGTCTTTTCCTTGATAAATTTGGGACTTGATAGTTTTTCTGGGTCTATAATAAGTGTAAATGTTATTTTTCCTTAGATTTTTTGAAATGTGGTCTGAAATCCCTTTAATGTATGGGAGACCAAGATAAACTGAATTTTCCCTTTGATTTGTGTTTTCTGTGGAACTATCTGATAATCTTTTAATGCGTTTTGCAATTACAGAATTTATTAAACTAATTGGATAACCATTCCCAAATAAAATATCTCTAAGGTGGTTGAGTTCTAAATCCAAGAAACGTGTTGAACAAACTTTCAATGCTCTATCAACTAGAGAAGTGACAACTCCTCTTTTCACAGCAGGATAATGATTGGAGGAATAACTTAAGTAACGGTCATTATGTGTGGGTTTTCTATATACACTAAACTCAAAACATGAATCATTTCGGTGCACCAAAACATCTAAGAAAGGAAGACGCCTCTCTATCTCTGATTCCTGAGTAAATTTCAGTTTTGGATCCAAGGAGTTGAGCAAGTGAAGAAAAGAACCCAGAGACTCGTCACCATGCTCCCATAAATAAAAAATGTCATCTTTAAAACGAACCCAAAACTCAGGCTTACAAGAACCATGCAAAATAGCCCTTTCTTCAAGGTCTTCCATGAAAATATCAGCCTGTATTGGAGAAAGGGGGGCACCCATGGAGAGCCCATATTTCTGTCTATAAAAAAATGCCTCTATAATGAAAGTAAAAAGAAGTTCTATTACAAAGGGCCGTAAGCGAAAGAAGCGTCTGATTCGAAAGAGCGGAATTTTCTGATATAGATGGGTTAGAATTAAGTTTTTGCTCCAAAATCAGTTCGGCCTTTTGAGGATCACAATTGGTATACATTGAATCTGCATCAAAACTGCCAATTCTTGTATTTGGTTTAACCGAAACTTGCTTTACCTTGGAAACAAAATCAGTGGACTTTTTAATATAGGATTTTTGAGCCTGAATTAGTGGGCGAAATATCACTGATAAGAATTTCCCTATTTTTGCTGTAGGAGAATTAAAAGAAGAAACAATGGGTCGAAGTGGATTCCCGGGCTTATGAACTTTAGGAAGATCATAAAAGCCAGGGGACGTACAACCGCGTGGGTAAAACCTTTTGTACAACTGATCTGTAATTTCACCTTTTCCTTTTAGATAAGACAACTCTTTTCGGACTTCCTGTACAAATTTTTTTTGGGATCGGTAGCTAATTGTTCATATGTGTTAGAATCATTTAAAATTTCTCTGATTTTTTTTGTCGTAATCATCTTAATCTAATACAACAACAGTATTGCCTTTATCGGCTTTCGTAATAATCCTGGAATGATCTTTTTGTAGTGCGTGTAAGACCAAGTGTTCATTTTTACTAAAATTTTTTAAATTTCGATTATTAATAGAAGGGGAATCCAACAAAGTTTCAACAAATTGTGTTCTAACCCCAGCAATCTCTCCAATCTCCGCACGAGAGTCATGAAAAGCACCCTCTGTGTTCGCGATAATTTCACTATAAGGTATTTTCGAAGGGGTTATCGAAAATTTGAATCCTTTCGATAGAACCTGATTTTGCTCTGTTGTAAGGGGCGTGGAGCTGAGATTTATCACAGCAGGACCAGGAAACGCATTTGGGACAAAAGGTGGATTATTAGAGAGTTTTTCCATCTTTAAACAGTGTAATTTCTCAGAAAGTCTTTGTCTAGAGATCCCAAAATCATGCTGAAAAGAATTTTCAGCAATAGCCTTAATTTGATGAAAATCAGCATAAGAAAGCGTACATAATATTTCTCACTCTAGCCTGAAAATATCCGGATTTAACCGGTAGCGCTTGCTTTTGCAGTCACTAATAACATGATTTAAAATACCAAACCCTATACGTTCGGTAAATTGCTGTTCGACACGTGTGTTTAAGTGAAGTGAAGGTCGCATTGACTTGGGTAAAATATGGTTCATTTTACAATTATGAAGAAAATACTGTTGATTAATCAAATTAGCTTTTTTTCTCACAAGAGATATGAATGTAGTGACAACATTGGTTGAATGCTCCCCATAAGCATGACAAAGATAATTTCTTAAACCACATTGGCCTGACATCACATAAAGAAAGAAAAACGAGCAAAAATGGGGTTTTTATAGGCCAAATGAAGATACTGAAAAAACGAAGCGAATATTTCGAGAGGACAAACGCCTCTCTTCTTTAGCGCGAAACGAAACGATGTATCAATAAAAGCCAAAAATTAAAAGAATTAAAACCAAATACCTAACAACCATAAAAGCGAGTTATTCGCCAATATCCGCGATTTGCACAAAATCCAAAAAATATGATCTGCCATCGACGGATACTAGCGAACAACTGAACAAAAGAAAGGAATCAATTCATTCACTCGAAAAACAAAGCGAACCAGCAATTAAATAAGTTGGAAAACTATGTCATTTGATTTTGGATTTTAATTAAGGCATTTCTTGCAGACACCCTTTGAGACCTAAGGGGTTGTTCACGTGTTTGATTAGATGACTGAGAAAGTGGTTCAAGGTTTATTTCAGGGATCACTAAAGTATCGGCTTCTCTTTTGAGAAAACCGAAATATAACTCATTTATTCTTAAATCACCGGAATCTCTGTTTAAAGCTAGACCTAAATGTTGGTATTTATAAATTTCAACAGCTTCTCTGTAGTGCTGGACAATACCCTTATCATTCGAAATAAGACTAGCTTGATTAAACAAAATAGTATGGTCTGGTTTTTCAAAAATGTGCTCTGCAAGGGCAGAGTCAAAATTTTCCGGGTTTTTCCGCTTTTTAAGTGTATTATTAATTGAGCTAGAATGCTGAGTTAATCTATCTGTTAGTCGCTGATTAGTTCTTCCAATATACCAAAGACCACACGAACAAGGAATTCTGTAGACACCAGAGTTTTCACCTATCGGGATAGGGTCTTTTCCTTGATAAATTTGGGACTTGATAGTTTTTCTGGGTCTATAATAAGTGTAAATGTTATTTTTCCTTAGATTTTTTGAAATGTGGTCTGAAATCCCTTTAAAGTATGGGAGACCAAGATAAACTGAATTTTCCCTTTGATTTGTGTTTTCTGTGGAACTATCTGATAATCTTTTAATGCGTTTTGCAATTACAGAATTTATTAAACTAATTGGATAACCATTCCCAAATAAAATATCTCTAAGGTGGTTGAGTTCTAAATCCAAGAAACGTGTTGAACAAACTTTCAATGCTCTATCAACTAGAGAAGTGACAACTCCTCTTTTCACAGCAGGAGAATGATTGGAGGAATAACTTAAGTAACGGTCATTATGTGTGGGTTTTCTATATACACTAAACTCTAAACACTAATCATTTCGGTGAACAAAAACATCTAATAAAGGAAGACGCCTCTCTATCTCTGATTCCTGAGTAAATTTCAGTTTTGGATCCAAGGAGTTGAGCAAGTGAAGAAAAGAACCCAGAGACTCGTCACCATGCTCCCATAAATAAAAAATGTCATCTTTAAAACGAACCCAAAATTCAGGCTTACAAGAACCATGCAAAATAGACCTTTCTTCAAGGTCTTCCATGAAAATATCAGCTTGTATTGGAGAAAGGGGGGCACCCATGGAGAGCCCATATTTCTGTCTATAAAAAAATGCCTCTATAATGGAAGTAAAAAGAAGTTCTATTACAAAGGGCTGTAAGTGAAAGAAGTGTCTGATTCGAAAGAGCGGAATTTTCTGATATAGATGGGTTAGAGTTAAGTTTTTGCTCCAAAAACAGTTCGGCCTTTTGAGGATCACAATTGGTATACATTGAATCTGCATCAAAACTGCCAATTCTTGTATTTGGTTTAACCGAAACTTGCTTTACCTTGGAAACAAAATCAGCGGAATTTTTAATATAGGATTTTTGAGCCTTAATTAGTGGGCGAAATATCACTGATAAGAATTTTCCTATTTTAGCTGTAGGAGAATTAAAAGAAGAAACACTGGGTCGAAGTGGATTCCCGGGCTTATGAACTTTAGGAAGATCATAAAAGCCAGGGGACGTACAACCGCGTGGGTAAAACCTTTTGTACAACTGATCTGTAATTTCACCTTTTCCTGTTAGATAAGAAAGCTCTTTTCGGACTTCCTGTACAAATTTTTCTGTGGGATCGGTAGCTAATTGTTCATATGTGTTAGAATCATTTAAAATTTCTCTGATTTATTTCTCTGATAGGCTCAAAAATCCTATATTAAAAATTCCGCTGATTTTGTTTCCAAGGTAAAGCAAGTTTCGGTTAAACCAAATACAAGAATTGGCAGTTTTGATGCAGATCCTCAAAAGGCCGAACTGTTTTTGGAGCGAAAACTTAATTCTAACCCATCTATATCAGAAAATTCTGCTCTTTCGAATCAGACACTTCTTTCGCTTACAGCCCTTTGCAATAGAACTTCTTTTTACTTTCATTATAGAGGCATTTTTTATAGACAAAAATATGGGCTCTCCATGGGTGCCCCCCTTTCTCCAATACAGGCTGATATTTTCATGGAAGACCTTGAAGAAAGGGCTATTTTGCATGGTTCTTGTAAGCCTGAGTTTTGGGTTCGTTTTAAAGATGACATTTTTTATTTATGGGAGCATGGTGATGAGTCTCTGGGTTCTTTTCTTCACTGGCTCAACTCCTTGGATCCAAAACTGAAATTTACTCAGGAATCAGAGATAGAGAGGCGTCTTCCTTTCTTAGATGTTTTGGTGCACCGAAATGATTCATGTTTCGAGTTTAGTGTATATAGAAAACCCACACATAATGACCGTTACTTAAGTTATTCCTCCAATCATTCTCCTGCTGTGAAAAGAGGAGTTGTCACTTCTCTAGTTGATAGTGCATTGAAAGTTTGTTCAACACGCTTCTTGGATTTAGAGCTCAACCACCTTAGAGATATTTTATTTAGGAATGGTTATCCAATTAGTTTAATAAATTCTGTAATTGCAAAACGCATTAAAAGATTATCAGATAGTTACACAGAAAACACAAATCAAAGGGAAAATTCAGTTTATCTTGGTCTCCCATACGTTAAAGGGATTTCAGACCACATTTCAAAAAATCTAAGGAAAAATAACATTTACACTTATTATAGACCCAGAAAAACTATCAAGTCCCAAATTTATCAAGGAAAAGACCCTATCCCGATAGGTGAAAACTCCGGTGTCTGCAGAATTCCTTGTTCGTGTGGTCTTTGGTATATTGGAAGAACTAATCAGCGACTAACGGATAGATTAACTCAGCATTCTAGCTCAATTAATAATACACTTAAAAAGCGGAAAAAACCGGAAAATTTTGACTCTGCCCTTGCAGAGCACATTTTCGAAAAACCAGACCATACTATTTTGTTTAATCAAGCTAGTCTTATTTCGAATGATAAGGGTATTGTCCAGCACTACAGAGAAGCTGTTGAAATTTATAAATACCAACATTTAGGTCTAGCTTTAAACAGAGATTCTGGTGATTTAAGAATAAATGAGTCATATTTCGGTTTTCTCAAAAGAGAAGCCGATACTTTAGTGATCCCTGAAATAAACCTTGAACCACTTTCTCAGTCATCTAATCAAACACGTGAACAACCCCTTAGGTCTCAAAGGGTGTCTGCAAGAAATGCCTTAATTAAAATCCGAAATCAAATGACATAGTTTTCCAACTTATTTAATTGCTGGTTCGTTTTGTTTTTTCGAGTGAATGAATTGAGTCCTTTCATTTGTTCAGTTGTTCGCTAGTATCCGTCGATGGCAGATCTTATTTTTTGGATTTTGTGCAAATCGCGGATATTGGCGAATAACTCGCTTTTATGGTTGTTAGGTATTTGGTTTTAATTCTTTTAATTTTTGGCTTTTATTGATACATCGTTTCGTTTCGCGCTGAAGAAGAGAGGCGTTTGTCCTCTCGAAATATTCGCTTCGTTCTTTCAGTATCTTCATTTGGCCTATAAAAACCCCATTTTTGCTCGTTTTTCTTTCTTTATGTGATGTCAGGCCAATGTGGTTTAAGAAATTATTAGCAAGTTCTTGAGTATTTGACGAACATGATGAGCTTCTAAAATAAACCTCCTCCAACCCCCCCCCCCCAGCCCCCAAACACATTTCTGCATGGACACCTAATACGAATGAGTATTCTCAGAGAGGTACGTTGTATTGAAGGGAGCTTATAAGGCACATATTCCATGTAATTTTCATAACCTTCTTGGACGACTCCAGAGAATGTTCATATCAATCAGATATAGGCTATAAACGAGAATTTGAGGTGATTATCCAGGATGGGGGGGGGGGTTTAAATTTGAGCCCCTCTCCCCAAAGCTACCTCTTCAACCTGTACATTGGTATTAAGAATACAGGTGAAATTAAAAACCCTGAAAGTAACCAAACAAAAATTACTTCTATAACTGCCGCCCGAACAAAATTTCTCGTCATGGACCTGCATGATTCACAGTACGACTTTGCATGGTCATTTTCGCTTGACAACAGTTACCTTCTCCTGGGAAATATAAAGGATTGGCCTAAAAGTAAAAAAAGGTACCTCTTCTCCTTTGTAGTTTTTATAGCGTGTCCATTTTCCAAGTGACTCTCGCCAGTAGTCAACCATAAAATGCTCAGCATATTCCTGGCCCTGCCCATTCCCAAAACGCCCTTGTGTCTCTAAGCTGGTTATTGCATGTGTGATCTTCAGATTGACCTCCAGCCAATCACTTGGTTCGTGCATCGTAGGCTGGTTGGGACACCACGCTCCTCCTAGTCGTTCTTGTCGCACCCTGCAAAATTAAATGTTTTGAATTTGTCTGCTATGAACTATGACTACTGCTATTAACATCTCGTTGTAGCAACAAGCCGCCTGAGGTCAAAGAAGCTATGCACGCTTTTCTTATAACCCGGTTTGTTGTGAACTTCGCTCTCATGAAGTTCTGATTTCCTAATGCTGCAGGTAGGTGAAGCCGTCCACTTGAGAGATTTTTGTTGCCTAACATCATCTCGTCATCAACTTCAATTTTTTTGGTATCGTACGAGGAACTTAAATCCTGATACTGACCTGCCTCTTTTCAGGGTAATAATTCTTGCAACCTGTGAAGTTCATCTTGTACCTCAAGTGCCAATGTTAATTAATATTACTTACCTCGTAAAGGCTGAAACTGCAAATCATGAATATACAGATTTTTCAGTAAGTACCACACTAGGAAATATAAAACAAGAACACATATGATTGGCTTAAATTAGTTTAATTTGTTTTTTTTTTCCGTTGATAAAGGCTTCCGGATGTGAGGCCGAAATTTTCGGATTTTTATTATTATTAGTGAAAAAAACGTGTTTTATTTGTTATTTTCCATAGTCTTATTCAAAATACTATTCATTATTCAAAATACTATTAGTCTTATTAAAAATAGAAAGGCAGTAAGGTTGAAGAACTGGTCCTCCATACTACTTTTCTATCTTCTTTAGGCATTTCCCGCGTAAATGACTCTAATTCCAGTAAAAAATGGTCACCATCTTATTCAATAACCATTTCTCAATTATGACCCCTCCCTTCACACAAAAAAATCAGGTATCTTCAACATACTGGAAAATTTTGATCGAGAGATACAACAACGACCGTTGCAACCAAATTAATAGTATTCTATATAATATCCAATTATAATCTAGAAACTGAAAAAAGTAGAATCTAAGCAAAATTGAGATATTAAGAAAACTTAACTGCATAATTTGGTTTTTATTTGGAAAATTATCAAACATTAGTTTTAATAACTAATTTTGGTACTTGTTAAGAATCCGATAAACACACGAGAAGAACCGCCTATAGAATTTCAAAGATCCAATGAAAAAACAGGTTTTCGCTGGGTTTCCGCTGGCTTGTAAGATATTACTCCCTCCAGGAACTATGTTTAAAGTTTAGTTTTTTGGGGTTGTAGGGGCAAATAAGGTACTTAGGTTAGGTTACGTAGTTAATATATGCTATGCTTTACCTCCATCCACCCCCCTAATGTGCAAATATATATCCCAAATTTGTTTCCGGATTATTATATTTTCACCTTATTTTGTTTTATTTCATTAGCATTAACGCAACTTCACTTCTCAAGTGTTTATCGGATTTCTTAACAAGTACCTTAATTTTATTCCTTAAAAATGTTTAAATGCAAGCTTAAAAAAAAAGACAAAGGACACAGTAATATTGCAAAAACAGTAAAAATCCAAATATTTTTCTTTTTTCTTTCTTACTTCTATAATATCAAAATTAAGTAGCTAGAAAAAAAAAAGATCCTTATCTTAGACACTCATACTTTTATAGTCCACCGAACATGTAGCCTAATGAGAAGAAAGGCTCATACAAATTGACCCAGTAAAATTCTTTTTCTTTTCAAAAATAGTAACAAGAATAAATTTCTGGGAAAATTCTACGATCCATTTATTCATTTCTATCCCGGCTTTCCTTTGAAACTAATATAAAAATATTGAAGAGCCAGCAAGGTTTCAATAATAACAGCTCTTTGTTAGCTTAGTCATGCCATCATCCGAGAGAAGGGGGCAGATTAAAGCTATTCTATGACAAGTTTGATATTTTCAACATATGAAAGCATTTGTGTCTGGTATTAATCAACTGTAAAATGTGTTTAGCTTCAAATTTGATCAAGTTTAATTAGGTGTGGCATTCTAAGAGTATCAAATTTTGCGACGCCTTTCACATGTGAGGAAAACTAATAAAAGATACTTAACAAAAAGTTGGAAAAACAAACTTACCGAAAAAACAAGCTTCACACATGATAAAAATTAACTAGGTGTGGCGTTTTTAGAGTATTTGAGATGGTTCACGACGCTACTTAGATGTGAAGAAGAATGACCAAAGGTACTTTGTAAAAAACATTAACAAATAGAAATTCACCAAACACAAACCATAATGTTTGATTTTACTATAAAAAATAAAAAAAGAAATACCTAGCGAATGGGACGATCAAGGTATGAAAACTATCCAAGTTTTTACCTAAGATCAAATAATGAAATGAAACGTAACGCATATGACCACAGAAAATGAGTAAGAAGTTGACAAAAAACCGAACATATGCATTTGTGCCCTCCCCCTGGATGAATTAAAGTGTAATTTTCCGATATTTGTATACAATATGATACTTTTCACATTTAATAAAAAAAAATAGAAATTCTCCAACAACAAATAATAATGCTTGATTTTACTATTAAAAATAAAAGAAGAAATACCTATCAAATGGGACGATCATGGTATGAAAACTATCCAAGTCTTTTCCTAAGATCAAATAATGAAATGAAACGTAACGAAGATGACCACAGAAAAGGAGTAAGAAATTGACAAAAACTGACATATGCATTTGTGCCCCCCCCCCCCCTGGATGAATTAAAGTGCAATTTTTCAATATTTGTATACAATATGATACTTTTGACATTTAATTAAAAAATATAAATTCTCCAACAACCAATAATAATGTTTGATTTTAATATTGAAAATAAGAGAAGAAATAGCCTACATTGCGATGATCATGGTATGAAAACTATCCACATTTTTACCTAAGATGAAATAATGAAATAAATGTAACACAGATACCCGTACGAAAGGAGTAAGAAATTAGAAAAAAAACAGAATATATGTATTTGCCGCACCCCCCTATGAATGAATTAAAGCTAAATTTCCCGATATTTGTACACAATACCCGGCTTTCCTCCAACCACTTTCCTTAATGAGAGCATTGAGTTGTCACTGTTTAGTTCGTACCCAACCACTTTAGATCTTAATGTGTTACCTAATTTTGCACGGTCTGGGAGATATTAAGGGAGAAACAAATGGATTAAGGCAGAAAGAGAGAGAGAGAGGGGGGGATGTGAATATATTTGAATATGTATATCGGTCGATTTGTCTTGTCAGGATTATTATGATAACTGAACTATGGTGTGACAATATTTTTCCTACTCTTTTAATTTCTCCCATCCTGTTAACATGCCATCTTTACTCCTTCTTCCCTGCCCTGGAAGGGACACACCTGGAATGCAACTCCGTCTTATCTAAGAGTCGAGATATCAGTTCCATAGAGTTCCACACATGTAGATTGAATGCATGGTTAGGTAATCCTATCTCTCATCTTAATGAGCAGTGACATGACGGTTTAAAAATTTGGAATCCACTAGGAAGTTCCGCTTTCAAATTTTATAACACCATCCGTTCCAGGTGAATAAAAACTAACAGGATGTAGGGTTAAAGGGTAGAATAACCTGAAATCGACAACCGAGGAGGTGCTGACTTTAGAAAAACGAAATAAAAAAAAAATTTTGTTGGGGAGGGGGGGGGGGGAGTCGAGAGACATGAACCAGACAAATTTCAGGGGGGGGGACAGGATAAACCTTATTATATCTTTATTGCCCATCCAGATGACAACACCATAAATTTTCGCAAACCTTTTTTTGAATGATGGCTCAAAAAAACTTTTGCTTTCATAAAACCAGAAGAAGAAACAAGACAAGATATAATTACAAGAACAAAATTTATTGAATACATAAATGGTAAAATTCGGTGTTGGTTTTGTGACTTACCCTTATTTGTTTCAAAATTGCCAAGTAACTATAGAGGTTTCAATTACTGGTGCATTCACCAATAAATAAAAAATTACATACTTTACTCAGTCAGAAGATAAGATTTGCTAGAGAAACATGACGTAGGCTACACATCAAAAGAATTTTTTCACACCTACAACAAACATTAAGAACGACCTTGTAGAGGTTGTCTATGTATATAGCAAATTCAGTCTATCCCTTCCCATTTATTGATGCAAGTAGATTCACTGAAAGTTGTATAGTTACTTGGCAAAACAAGAAAAAGATTCCGAAATGATTGCAAGTCACGATACCAATGCCAAACTTTTACTCAAAAATAGAAAAACATGAAAATAGAAAAAGAGTGTACCTAACTAGGAGCTCTGATAAAAACTATTGATATGACTAACAGGATTCTTCATGCAGGCCATAGGACAAGGTCGTATCCAATATTTTTTTATGGTGGGAGGGTGGCATACAAAAGAGTTTTATCGTGGCAAGTGTTTTCATGCATGGAAAATTTGTTTACATTCATTTTTGTTATGTTTTTACGAGTCGGACGAACATCTCGGGGAGGGGGGAAGGATTAAAACCCCCTAGTCCCCCATGGATAAGGTCTTCCTATAATCACTTTATTCAAATGACCTTTAATATAGCATCAAGGAGATGGGTAAGTTGATTCAAACAACGAGGAATATCCTAACAATAATATGGACGTGGTGGGAGGAGTTAGACCCCATCCCTGAAAATTCAAAAACTAGACTAAAATGGGCACTATTTGGATAACTATTATTGAAAACTTATCGTATAGTTAGACCCCACTCCTCCAGTGCTAATTATGTCACTAGGTAACAGATCATTTTGACCTATTAATCAATATTTTCTAATTTATCTTTGACGCGATGCGCAGCTGTTATAGTTGATATTGGTACTTCTTTCATTCTCTCAATCAATAGTTTTTTATTTGCAAAGTCGTACATTACCCATTTTACTCACATCTTTGAAGAAAACTGTCCATCAATATTGCACTGATGTTAATTGCATCCGAGCGTAAAGTATAAATCAATCTAATATACACATATTTGCCTGTCCGCACATCTTAAGTTATCCTCTTTTTTGGTTCTTGTTTGTCCATGGTAATTGTGATGAGTTTTAATCACAATTAGTATTATTTCACATAATTTCGCTTAGGTTAGTGCATAATAATTATTTATGCTATGCAACTGCGTCACTATTCTTGCGCTACTTAAGATGATCACAAATGAAACAGCGACAAACGTTGCACACTTAATTACGGTAAGATTTTATCGGATTCTATTCCACCTATTATCGTTATCGAAACTTTGTCATCAAACTAAAATCTTGTCCGTATTGTCGAATTTCATTCTTTTTTTTGGTTTCAAAATATTCTGTAATGTTCGTTTTAAAACTTGTTTTTAGATACTAAACTTTCGGTACTTGTGCAGAAAGCGGTAAGTGCGCGATAAAAGACAGCATCGAAATGTCAAATATGCCTTTGATAAACAGGTTTCCACTGACTAGTGAGGTATAAATGAACGGTTTCTCACTCCGGGAATTATATATAAACTTTAGTTTTTTGGGATTTAGGGGGAAAAAAGGTACCTAGGTTGGATTAGGTTAAGTTACGTAAATAATTTATGCTATGATTGTCCCCACCCCCGCGCCCTAAAGTGTAAATATATAGCCCAATTTTGTTCATAAACTATTATATTTTCATTCTATGTTGTTTTATTTCATTAGCATTAACGAAACTTCACTTCTCGCGCACTTACCGCTTTCTACACAAATACCAAACTTTCTTTCGGAAGGAAAGTGTGTCACTTCACATTAGTTAATGTTTTACGCGCTGAATCGCGGGTCATAGGTTTCTTATCCCTAGTTTACACTATCAAATATTCAAAAATCAAATCATTAGGATATCACATATTCGTTTCCATGATTACATTCATCATATTAAAGCTAACGCTATAGCTATTGGTTGAGCGAGATGAAAGCAGGGTCTCGGCATGAAGTTTTGCAACCGAAATTGTTAACATAAAGTGTGAATAAATAAAACGAAGAATGAAATAATTTAATTTTCTTTCCTGAAGAAATTACTAAGGGTCAATAAAGGGTCATTTCAAAAAAAGAAAAATTGAACTCTTGGACTGAAAGTAGAACCGTGGGAAGGCCATGATACATTTTATAACTATTTAAGGACTTCAATGCTTTCATTTTTGGTTTTAAAAAATTTCAATTTTTCGTGGTAGCAAGAGAAAAACACGTAACTTTTAATTTGAGTAGACTTGGAGTTAAATCTTTTTTTTCAAAAATCAATTTGACAAGATTGGAGAAACATTTCAGTAAAAAACAATGCTTAAGCGACATGCAGACTACATAAAAAGAACTTTTAAATGGAAGTTGAACCTAACCATTTCATATGAATAAAAACACCCCCAAAACTCTGTAGGGGACTCGGTAAGGAATTACAAACGACTTTATATTCATAACCTTCTAATTAAGTTGGGACTCGAAAAAGGGCGAAAAGTCTAATGTAAACAGATTGTTTACTTAAGGATTTTTGATTAATCTTCTTTAAAATGAGAATATCTAAACAATAAAAGCAGGTTTTTCTCTTCACACTTAATAGCTTTTTTACGAGGAATAATGTACCATTACAAAATATAATAAGGCCGTTCTTTTGCTCGTGATTGTGCTAAGATCTTTCGATAAAGAACGCTTTTATGAGAAATCCTAGGACTAAGATCTTGCTTCTTATACCGTTCTTTTGCAAACGTCTTTCATCATTCTGCTCTGATCAGCGGTCTGAGAACAATGATGAGTATTTCATCAAAGTTCTCTCATCATTGTTCTATGCGGCAGAAAAATGGCGTTCTTTGTACTTTTTGCTAACATAAATGAGCTGTAATGTCTTAGAACAATGATGAACTAAAGAACGGTAATCTATACAGAAAGAAGTAAGATCTTAGAAGTAAGATCTTACTGCTAAGGAACGAGGTTAATCTAACCCACACAATCCACACAAACAGCTGTACTAATCAAAAGTGTTGTACGCAGAGTAATCTTGAAACTTTTAGCGCAATTCTACTAGTTTTTTCTGTGTTATGCATTCGTTCTAAGGAGTTGAGGGTCTACTGGATTCTTCCTGTCTAATTAAAAAAAAAAGTTTTTTCTGATGGAAGCAAAGACCGAGGATGAAACCTAAAAAGAACAAAAATCATTGCTGCTCAGCTATGTTATATATTTCTAAAAAAAAGTAGCTCAAATAATGTTGAAAAATAAGAGCTTTACTGAAAACACAAAAGAATATATGACTTTTGAAGAACAGAAGATTTAGGGTGTTTTTGAATCAGCTTAATTTGATACGACTTATTGATTCATTAATTTGTAGACAAATTAATAAAACGAGGATTAGGGTTATAAAAGTGAAAGTTAGGGTTATAAAATCCTTTTTATAATTTGCGTCATAGCTTAAATTATTCCTACTATAGGCAGAAATAACAAGATTTTGGAGTTTATACTATGGTTTATCAGTCCTTGATTTCGAATAATACTCGAGTACATTTTCATAGTTAATAATTCATATTGCTGTCATTTTTGTCGGCTACTCAACTACATTTTAGCTACGAAAGTTTTGTTTTTACTTTTTTTCTCCTAAAACAGTGTCTGTTGTCTGTGAAGATTTTGTAATTTGAATTAAAGCTCTATTTCATCAAAATTCCACAAATATAGGGAAGTATCACGAGTCTATTTATTTGAGCTAGTTTAACAACATAGGCTAAAAAAATCTTTTCGTTTTAAGTTTGATCTTTGCTCTTTATTTCTATCAGAAGAACTTTGTTATTTTAATTTCATTGTTGCTCATTTTTAATTTTTTGAAATGTACGTAATAAACCCGACAAAAAAATCGTTGTTTAGACTAGTACGGTGGCACAAAAAAAAGTGGCGTCAGTGGATGTGCAGCTTCGTCATACAAAAAGAATCCCGAGGGGTAATTAATCAATGTTATCTTTGAGAAGGCGCAGTTAGAAATTTTAATTATTTATGACATATTTTGAATAAATTATATCTTCTATACAACATACGGTTGAATCATGTGTGTTTAGCATCAGGAAAACTTACGCAAAAGGCGCCATCTATATTATGTTTGTGTACCTGAATTCGAAACTTTCAACAAAATCAGGCTGTCCTGTTCCTCCAAAAAACTGGTCTAATTTTGCTCTTTAGGGGTGTGTGATAAGTTTTATCAGGTACCTGCACATGGAGGTGAAGCAAATATGCTAAGGAATAAAAAAACGGGCATAGTCTATACAAAAAAAAACAACTTTCAGCCGCCACGGACTCTTATGCAATTGTTTTTCAGGGAGAGGAAAAAAAAAATTTTATAATTTGAATACGGAGTGCCCAGAATTCAGCATAGTTTGGTTTTTCCTGGATCCTTTGGTTTTTAAGGATCCAGGCCCTGAGCCTCCTGCCTGCGTACGTCCCTGGGTCTCCGTAAGCATGGTATTTATCCCTATAGTTTAAACAATGTCTTTTCACACAAATTTGCGTCAACATTTTTGAGAAAGTAATAGAGCTAGGTACATTATTTCTTTTAATTAACTCAAATATCAACTACTGAAATCTTCGAAAGATTCATTCACGTGGCTCAGCGAATTTTTTAAAACGTTAAAGATAGTTTGTCTGGAATGTGACCTGTTTACCCTGTGAACTAATCAAGGGTTTATTCTATATAAGCGATTTGTTCTTTATGTATATCTTCTCAAAGGACCCTTCATCAATATATACAACTTCTGGTTTTGAACGATCATCAATTGAAGGATACAACAATTTTACTACCCACACTAAAATATCGATTTTCTTTGACTTTCAAGACGGGGAGCTATAAACCTCCTGTTAAAGATTTTATATCATGATAAATCATATATTCGTCTCAGAACTTGTATTTTTCCTATTTGGGTACCATTTTGCAACACATAATGGGAAAACCACCACTTTCCTGTGCCACGATTTCTTTCTTTGCTTTAAAAGAACACTAGATATTTCGACTTTCATTCAAATGAGCCCTCTTCCAGTATTCTACAGCAAATGGTTAAATAGGATCACCCCTGAAGGTAAAAGGAAAAAATGGAGACACGTGAGCATTATCCGCGCAAAGATACGATTTTCCTTTTTGTAAAAGGTGGAAGACTGTAAATACTCAGTACGGTAGATGATTTCCTGCAATGCCAATTTCAATAGTGTACATTCATTTAAATTTTGACCTTCTTTTTGAGGGTTTAGGCTCTCTTTTAATTTAAAAAGTTATATTCTTTTGTAACCGCAAGTTACTCTTCAGCTATAAGAGAATGAAAATAAATATTCTCAAATTAGTATTAGATGGAAAATATTTGTCGCTAAACATTTGATGTAAGAATTGGTATTTTGACTTTCATCTCCTACGGGTCATAGTTCACTATTTACTATTTTGTAATTAGTGACTACTGACTTTTGTGACTACTGATTTTTGTCACTACCCGCTTTTCAGTGACTACTGACTAAATTGACAAGTTATGCATTGGTTTTATGGTCATATCAACCTACTCTTCAATTCCAGGTAATCTTTTCTGACATTATTCTGTTTCCTATGGTGCCACTGAAATTTAAGGTTTTGTAGACCCTCAGAGCAAGTATAGATGCTATCTTTAGGCCAGAACTTTCTTTTAGTGACAAATTTTACTGAACCCCCACATTCAGTAACGGATTCAAATCAAACATCTACAGAAACGTTTCCCAGCTTTTAAATTGATTTATTGTGAATTACTGACGATATTACAAGCCATCTCTCCCACTACTCTTTTTTATAGATCCTGGTGTTGATGAGGGGATAAATAAACAATAAAGAAGTAACTGAATACTCCCATTACAAAGCATTGTTCGGCTAAGTCTGTTTTATCTCTCTACCTGGGAGAGCAGAAAGAAGGTAGGCCTGTATTTGACATCTTAATCCCAAAGAAGCCGAGGAAAAAAACTATTCCAAGATACTTTGTATTTTTTTTTGTTTCAAGTTTGTATAAGTGTCTCAAGAAATATCTCACTACATTGGTAAAATGAAAATAAAAAAAAACGATTTCTCTAAGCCACGCTCTTTCTATGACGAAGATTTGGCATATAGCAGCTTTGGGAAATGGCTCAAAAACTTCCGTTTCAAAACTACTTGCTTTAAGGAAGAACCAGAAGTGCCAAAATAGGCCCGAAACACACTAGGCATTTTCACCGAGTGTTTATTAGAGGTGAACAAGAAGGTATTGCGGCTTATACATTGGGCGGAAAAAAAAAAAAAAAAAAAAAAAAAAAAAACGCTCGGTATAACAAATGTTGATGGCAGCAATGAAGCCGTCCAATGTCACCGCAATAAACGAGCTGCAAAATAAATAATCGTTTATTTTAACCCATATGCCGAGATGGTGGCCTATGGAACTAAATGAATGCTCGTACACTCGACTTTTTTACCGATTGTAGGCCTATTTTGTCAGAAATTAAAGGAAATTTGTCTATGTCTACTGACGACTGCTGTTGTGTTTGCATTAAGAAAGTGTGTTTACAGAGTGTACATCCTGAAAAAAAAAAAACTAAATCGGAAGACATAAATAAATTGCTTTTCCTCGGAAGGGAGAGGGCAATGATGAAAAAAAAGCACACACAAAAAATAGGTAATTAGATTAGGAAGTGCCCAAGAATTATAGGAAGCTTGAAGTGTCAGGGGACTGGGCCCAAATTAGCCCCTGCATTGAACTCTACGCAAATCAAAGCCTATTTATCATAAATAAAAAAATGGGGACTAATCTAATTTATGTTTCCTAAACTAAATGCTATGTTAACAAAACTTGAATTCATTTACATTAAGAAAACTTTCAGAATAGCGTCTAGTTTAACTGCCCCCCCCCAATTCCTGTACATATAGTAAGTTCACAAGAATAAAGGGGCCAAGCAATGCGTTTTCGATATGTAGGGGGAGATGTTTCGGTTTTTCAATTATTCTCAATGAAAATACAAAAAGGTTGTATTCAATGAAGAAATGTGTAATAGTTAGTCCAAAAAATTGCAGCTGCTTAACGGGCAACTTCCTTGACAATTCAATTTACCTCAAGAATTACATCAATTGAAGATACAAAGCCATGTTTTGCTGCGCTGGAGGTAGCAAAGCGATTCCAGCTTACTTTCGGTGGCTCCTGCTTAGTTAGATAAATGCCTTGTCTTCATTTAAGTTACAAAAGAAGTTAATTGCAAAGATGTTTAAGAACTATTAAATTAGACTTATCTTTTGTATCACACCCATAATAGAAGGATTTTTCTCACTGTTCTATAATTGATTAACATTAATTGTGAGTTCAAATTGATTGTCAGGTCAGATCTCTGATCGACTGATCTTGCGTCGGTAAATGTTTACCGCCCAGTGTGCAAGTGCTCAAATAGCAACGTAAAAAAAACGCTCAGTAAAAAACGCTCGGTAAGAAAAAACGATTGGTAAAACCAACGCTTGGTAAAAAACACCAAGTATGTTTCGGGCCATATCAAGCCTAACGAGAACAGAAATTTCCTGGGATCAATTGGTTTGGATCAAACCCACGATCTCCTCCATTTTAAGCAGATATCCTTGACAATTGATTCTCCAACGGCATGCGCAAAGAAAATAGCATCTGATTAATTGATTTGAGCCCCTCGGTATACTCACAGAATAGACTTATAAAATTTCGCCGTCAGGTGAACGCGTTTGCTGAACGTGCAAAATTGGATTCGACTTTAAATTAACTTTGTTATTAAACGAAAAAACCAACGTATGTATTAACATTTCTCTGAGCTGACAGCATGCAAAAGAAGCTCCATTCCTCCTAATTAGTTAGAATCTTTATCAACTAATGTCTATTCCTTTCTATGGAAGTCATTTCAATTCAATTCAATTCAAACTTTTTATTTCCTCCGAATACGAAGATTAAAAAAAAAAAAAAATAAAAATAATAACCGCAAATCAACAGGCCATAAAATTATTTTAAACTATATAACAACAAATACGCAAAGGCCTTCAATCAAAATTACCACACAAATTAACACTTCATTCAATAGATAATAAATAACACTTCACAAATTAACACTTCATTCAAAAATTAAATCAAATAAAATAAATTAAGCTTCGTGCGCAGCTCTATATAAATTATGAGAAAAAAACATTTAATTTGGATAAAAAATTCTTTTGCTTTTTCTCCAAAACATCAACAGGGTTTTTTATTTTATATGCACTCATTAAAAAAGTATTTGATTCAGATTTAGAAAAGCGGCAAAGGAACTTAGCAAAATTTAAAAATGTGGATTTTACATGCGCAATATTACTAATTCTAAAAAACGGGAGAAGCGATGAAAAAACTAAAATTTGAGGCAAAGCGACTGTATTATTTACCCGAGCCAGTGATTTCCGAGAAAGAAGATCGCGAAGACAAATTACTGCCCCGAAACTAGACGCTATTCTACTTTTAACTGCTTTAGAAATAGAAGCACGGCATAGAGCTAAAGTTGGTCCACAAGGCACACCAAGATATAAAAAAGATTCCAAAGGTTTTAAAATACTATCATAAATACGAACATAAATTTCTGAATTAACGAGATCATTAGCCTTAGGACCAAGAATTAAAAACACACTTTTCAGGGCGAAAACGAAGTCCATGCTCACTAAAAACCTTTGCTAAAAAATCTATATTTTGTTGAAGTGACTGAAGTTATCGCCTCAAAAGGAGTAAATCATCTGCGTAATTAATCCACAACAGAACATAAACTTTACCATAAATAAAAGTTAACCGAATTTGATCAAATAGCCCCGAAACAGTAATATTGAAAATCGAAGGAGAAATATTTCTTCCTTACCTCAGTCCCTTACATAACTTGACATTATAATCACTAAACTGATTCTTCTACTTAATACGAATACGAGAGGAGCCATACCACTTTTTTAAAACCAAAACTACTGGTAGTGGGACATTATTCTTCAGAAGCGCAGTCATAGCTGAAGAATGGATAATTCAATCATACACCACTGCAAAATCTAATATAAGTGTATAAACTTTATCCCATTGCTTACAAAAGGATATTATTCATGAAAGGAGGGTATGAGCAACATCCATGTTTAGACCCTTGCGGAACCCAATTTGATTCAGGCCTTGGTTACAAGACCCCAAATACTTTAATAAAACTAACTCAAAAACTTTGCTAATCTGGCACGAAACAGTAATCGGCCTGTAATCAGAACATCGATTCGTATTCCCTCCTTTTTTTGAAAGGGGTGAAGTGGTAGCACGAGAAAAGCTAGTTGGAAGAACTCCAGAAGAAAGAATAGTAGTAAAAGGAGTAGCGAGGAGATGGATTGCTTTGGGGGATGCCCATTTTATATGGTTTGAATGTATACCATCATGATCAAAAGAATGCTTACTTTTTAGAGCTTTAATTGCTACCGTTACATCATCAACAGAAACATATATTTTACTATTTGGGCGGACCAAAATTAATTAAACTCAGAAACTCAGAAACTCTAGAAACTCAGAAGAATGGTTGGAAATTTTTCTCTCTTTAAAAAAAATATCAACTTAATGAATTACAGAAAAGGACCTGTTGTATTTTAAGTGCATGCGAATTTGATATGGAACAGTTAGATTTTCTTATTATAGCTGCTTATTATACCTTATTATAGAGAATAGATTCTCTTATTTTCTTATATATAAAAGAAGTAATTCTACTAGACAAATATTCAGCTACGAGCTTACCTCCCAGTAAGCTTAACATTTTCCTTAGCTGGAAAATATATAAAAACATCCGAACAATAAGGTGTGAGCTGAAGATAATTCCTAATGTGTAGTTTCAAAAACAAAATTCGGTAGAAATGAGTTCAAGTATAAGAATCCCGGTAAAAAAAAATAAGATAGCTGAGAGGTATTTTTGAAGGCCAATCACATGATTCCTTAAGCTTGTGTCAAAAGAAAATCCAAATAAAGCCGCCTTTTTTGCTCATTGCTGTGTTTGCCCATTATGGCCGTCAACTTTTGTTCTCAGTATTGAGAGGACAGAATCTGATTCTTTCTTTTGCATGAAATATCAAGCCAGTTAAAATAACAGAATGCTTTTTTTAGTCGAAATATTTCTTACAAATAGACTCTCTATTCCTCTGTAGTATTGCTTTTATCTTCATCACAGCTTAATGTAAAAAAAAAAAAAAACTAGTGACAAGAACTTGAGGGAACCTTTTTTTTGGTGGTGCAGGGGCTCTCTTCAAATTTCAGACGGAAAACTCACGAAGTACTAAAGATTTGGAATTTATAAGAAAAAAAAGTTGGTTTCGTCAATTTTTTCAGAGGGGGAGAAATGCTTCTATGAAAAGCTCCAAGCATTCAATCGAGCTAATATTTAATTGCAGTAAATTAGCATTGGAAATGCACAAAACAAGGCCATGTAAATTAAAAGTTACACAACAACGAGTTAGGTTAAAAATTGCCCCAGACAAAGTCTTAAGCAGTTGAAAACTTAGGTTCAATTCTTAAGCAGCAAAAAGGGATGCATAATATTTCTTTGACCAGTAACAGGACATTATATAAGATGGTACTGCTATAAAAAAAAAAACATATTTGACCTCTACACGAAACAGCAAAAATGTTTTTCTTTATCTTCTTTTCATAGTTAAATAAATTTGAAAAAACTTAACAATGGAAATCAATTTTTGTATGCATTAGGACACGAGTAGAGTGGCTTAAAACATTTTCAATTTTTTCTTCTTTTTCAAAACCAATTTGCTTTTGCTTATGAATCCCCCCCCAAAGTAACATTTTTGGGGGTTTCAATTTGATTCTTTGCAGTAATTCTCTCGGTTCTCCCTTTACCTGAGCGTTTATCTCGGGGAAGGGCTTCCTCCGACCATCTGTATCCACCCTTGGTTTCTTTACATCTAGAAACATGGCTTTCACGTGCATAGCTTCACGTGCATGCTTCACGTGCATAGTCATTTTAGAGAGCTTTCTCTCCAATGTTAGGTTTGTTTTGCAGCCAAAAACCTGATCTGCCCTTAGCAAAAATTGTCATTTTATAGAGTATAGTTTCTAATATTAGAGAGATACGCCGCTTATCCTTCACTTATATAGTCGATTGCACATGCCTTGATGGGAATAAACCAAAATTAATTAACACGATTTTTGCCTGTCAGAACTTGATGCTCATCTGATTTATCTTCTTGCACCTGACTCTCCACTTTCATATTCAAATATAAATTGTGCCAAACGACTCAATATTTCCCGACCTATTCATAGGATACTTAAAACCATTTAAAGCATTCAAATTGAAGAACCTAGAGATAACTTCCTTCTTAAGTACATTAAAGTCAGTCGGCAATTGACCGTCGGAAGGCACAACCTTAGTCGAGCGTTTTAAAAATTCAACATTGGAGTTTCGATTTAACTATGGACTTGCCCTGGGTTGATTTAAGTAGACACATCAAGCCTCCCACCAAGTCAGCCAAAACTTAGACAATCAAGTTTAACAAATTACCAAGGAGACGTTAAGTTATTGATGTTGCAGACTAGTTTTATTTAAGCAATGAATGCAATGCCGAGTAAACTTAATCACTCTATTGTCAGTAACCACATGGTGCTATTGTGGGACAGAAGCCATGTCCTGAAGTAACTTCTCAGGAGGTGAATAAGTTATGGACAATGTATCAATCATGATACAATTCATAAAACAATAATTTATTATTGAAACAAAGTCAAAGAAAAGGTAAATAAAAAGCAAGGCGCTTAGATACAAACAAAATTAGAACTTTTTAATTTCTTTTACATACAAATTAGCTTAATTGAACTTATAAGCTGACGTTAAGATTCTAAAGAAGAGTATGTACAACAAGCCAGCTACAAGCAAGGCTGCCAGCTTATTTTTTAGACGATAAAACCCAATTTACGAAATAATAATCAGCCTAACTGTTCATTGAGAGAGAGGGAGACAGAAAGAGAGGCAAGCGAGAACGCGGCATTTTGATTCTAATTATGGGTTACATTTTGCGGATGGGGGGAAACTAAAAAAAGGGCAAAAAATAGACAAAACAAGTGGACAATACAAGAAATCATAGAAAAATATTGGGATTCAAAAGGCATGCCAAAGGTCCGAAGGCCCTTCTCTGCGTACATGGTTGTGCATAGGCAACTGCTTCTCTAAACTAGTTTATCTTTAAAGATTGAAAAAATTTTACTAGAAAAAAATCTTAACTGTATATTTACCATTCAATTTTGTGCCCCATAGTATAAATGTCGTAGCTAAAAGATCCAAATAAAACTTTAAAACATTCGAGCCCACTTTAAGAAATTATGTACACCAGGTAGAACGTGCCAAGCGTGGCAGAAACTATACCAACCGTGGCCAAACTGCTCAGGATACGTAGTATTCTGAGATGTAAACCGGGTGGCAGAAAATGGGTGCGCCCTCGAAAGCCTTCGAAGTCGTTTGTCTCGAAACTGCTATTTCAAAGGGTGAGTGTTATGAACAGCGACGGACATGGGAGGATATGAATGGATGTGGTAGGAAATATATATATGTATATAATATATATATATATATATATATATATATATATATATATATATATATATATATATATATATATATATATATATATATATATATATATATATATATATATGTATATATATATATATATCATCGATAATAATAGTCATCGATCTGGTATAGCTGGACATACACAAGTCTTGATGTTGGGCAGTGACTTAAAGGTACCCTTTGATAGAGAATCAATCACTTTACAATGAAAGCCCATATCCAGTGACGATTCTTTGTTATATTTACCAAAACCGATTTATCATTTACTAAAATTTCTTGATTTTTCACAAAACTCATTATGGATGGCTTTAATTCAGCAGGGTGAGCGTCAGAAAGGAGTGCCTTTCTCACTAATGTGACAAGGGTCTGTTAGCACTTATAGCAAAAGGGCATCAAAGAAGTAAATGAAAGGTTTAACATTACGGTTGATGAGGTCCAATATTTTATGTTTCAAAGACTCAAAAAGCCTTTAGTTCAGTGCCCCCCTCCAAAGTATTATGATGCTTACAATTTTCCACATATTTACCATACGTGACATATTACCCTATATTCATCTCATAAATCTTCTTTTTAGCGTTTTTACTGAATCTTTGCCCCCCCCCCCAGATTTCAACCCCCCTTCTACATAATCTCCTGTTTACATGTCTGACCCCACTTAGCCAAAAACTCCAGATTTTTTAGTGCTCAGTCAAAAAAGCTCTAATTTCTCCATTGGCTAAAATCTTTTGTCAAAAACCTGGCAAAAAATCTTTCCGCAGTTATCGAAGGGCTTATAATTGTGAGATTTCCCTCCATAGCAGCTATAAGCTGGATCCATCAATTTTCGCATATTGTCCTTATCTTCAGCAAAAATTTGAGCAGATCAGTCTCCTAATTGGTTAATGATGCACAATAGTTCTTGATTTAGTAAAATCATTGTAAATGCTTTGTAGAGCGACACTACTAATTAAATCTTTCTCTTTTTTTATCAGCAGTCTGTAGTTCGATAATGGTAAAAAACAAAAATTTGATTTTTTTTTCGGATATAATGATGATTTCCAGAGAAGAAGAGTTTCCTTAGAACTGTCAAAACTAGCCTACTAAATAATATAGAAAAGAAAGATGACGAAACTGTCTTATCTTTAGAAGTATATTCCTTAGGGATTGTGTTATGTCAGACTTGTGCAGAACCTAGAATTACCTCTCCAAAAGGTGGAAATAAAAACATGTATTTTTTGGGATCATCTAGAAAAGATGATCTCAAACTCCAAATTCCAATTTTTGAAACTTTTTACTAAACTTCTGATCTTGATCGAATTTTCATTGTGTGTACCTTTAGTAAGACCCAGGATTGAAGTGAAAAAAGTTTGGCAGCATTCTTATTTATAGCTGAACTTAGGGGAGAAGTTTTTTCGAAAATCTTCATCTAAAAATCTATCAAAAAGGGTCTGCAAGACCCCTTCGTCCTACCTCTTTGGGAAACAAGGGAAACTTCGGGAGGGATATAAAGTGTAGTAATTAGGATATCTGCCAAAAAAGAGTCGAATCTTAAAACCTAGTCAGAAGCAGGAGGTATGCTTATTCAGAATTCCAGATCGCCTCGGCCTCTTGAGGAAAGAGAAACTGGTGTTCATAAAGTATTGTCATCAGCTCATTTACCAAAAACGGGCGTCAGGTTAACTTCAAGCACCTATGTCTCGAAAGTGACTTTTAAAAACCTTATACAAATAATGTTGGGCCCTCCAAACAAAAAAGAAAATATTGAAAAAACCTTTCAAAACCGTTGATTATCCTATAGATAAAAAGATAAAAACAAAACAATATAGTAGTCAATGTCCAGAAATAGAAAATATTGATTTCAATGTTATTGTCGGAATTCTTTGTTCATTTTCATTAATTTGAAGTCCTTTGAAGAGTGCACACATTGAGGGGATAAGTTTACATAAGAAAATGGTTCAAAGGCATTCCCAGTTGTTGAAGTTGCCAACTAAGCTAAAGTTTCGGTTCCGCGGATAAGTAACTTTTACGTTTCTTTTTCCAGTGGGGAGGGGGAGAAAATTATTATTGACAATTACATATTTTTGTCTCAACTCTGAAACATGGCAGAATGTATCGTAGTGTGATTTTAGTTATGGAATTATTAAAATTCTTAAAAGTCATTTTAACAAAAAAAAAAAAAAAAAAAAAAAAAAAAAAAAAAAAATTAGAAAAGTTGGGTTACTAAAAGCATAGCAACAGAGAAACAGTGGATCACTTGTAAACATTTCGTAGCTCAAAAACTCCTCGTTATTTCTACTACCTTACATTTTTCACACGGGAGAACCAATATGGTGGAACCTAACTTTTTACTCTTTTTACTAGATATACATTTCGCACAGAATGTTTTAGAACCTATCAAGTTTTAAAAAGACGGGTTTATTCTTTCCAGAAAGAAGAAATAATCCAATGGTCTAAAAAATACGTCGCGGATATAAACCAATGAAATTAAAGCACACTTTTCACTATGGAGCTATAGGACAGTGATATCCCTTTTTCTCTTTGTGCTATAAGCATAAGGATGCTCATGTAATAGGAAGGTTAATTTATTTAAAAAAAAAAACACGACTTATAGTATGAAATAAAACTTATACTTATATAGTAGTGCATAGTGCATAGCATAGTTGGGTGACAATAATAATGATTAAAACCTATTTTTTGGTTAGTAAGATGGAGACTCTAGGCTATTCCCCATCTAGGTTTTATGCCCCTATCCCAGATTTTGAAAATAATTTGTAGGAGGCATTTTCATTGAAAAATGCCTTTTTAGGTATTTCTACAAAAAAAATACAAAACAACGACTGAAACTACTCTATGGTCCATTTCTGAAATTGGACGAAACTCAATTTTAGAAAAAGAACTCACATTTTCTTATAAATAAAATAAGCAATGGCGTAGTCTATTCTAGTTTTGTAAAGCTTACAGAGCTTTTTTTCTGTCCATTATATACTCTTATCCGTCTCCTGTATTTATTGTTTCACGGCAACTTGTAGCAAGGCCGTATCCCGGGGGGGGGGGTTACCCGGTTTGAACCCCCCCCCCCCCCGAAATTTTTGACCGAGTCGGAAATAAGTCGAAAATTAGTAAAACCTAGGTAAAAAATCAGTACAATTAGTCGAAAACTGAGTCAAAAATTAGTAAACCCCCCACCCCCCCCCCCCCGAAAAAAAAATCCTGGATCCGCTCTTGACTTGTAGTAACTGGGAAAATTTCTCTCACGCCAATTATAGTTATATTGTAAATATGTTGTTAATATAGTACCCCCTAAAGCTAGAAAAAATATCTGGTTAACCAATACCACTTTAAATACTTTTGTTAGGTTCCCTCTCATATTATCATATAGTTAATACCTTAGGACATAGTAACTATATAGTGTTGTAGGTACAGCAATTAGATAGATCGGCTCATAGTAAATGGCAAAGGGCCACTTACTATGATAAAGGGACAGTGCTACTTACTAATAAACTAAAGGGCCAAATAAGCTAAAGCCAAATCGTATTAATTAGCAGGGGTATGAATTTAACAGAAATTGTTAATAATCATACACTACTATTGGCCTTCCAAATCAGAGCTAAAATGGTATTTGCATACTGAAATTACTAGGTTAGATGACCTGAGTTCTTATGATGGCAAATATTATAGTTTAATAGCCTTTCCTCGTAAATTTCCCCTTTGTACAGTTTCCCTGATTTGTCACCAAAGTCACCCCCTTATCCCCTAAATAAATTTATATGCACGTGCCTGCGGTGCCTGACTGGTAAAAGATCAACTAATTGAAATAATTCCTTTGTACTTACATTTATTTTAAAACTCTAATTATAGCAAGCTCACTTAAATGGGTATACACCTTGACAGGCTTTGTATTTATGACGAATGAAGAAATCCGAAATAAAGCCTATCAGATTTCTTTCATTTCCTACCAGAAGCTATTTTTTAAGAAATCTTACAACTGCTAATCCAATATTAGAAGACGGTTCTTAAGCTCGTCCGCAGCTATGGATTTGCAGGCATCAATTGAAGCGAATACTTAGAAGAAGCCAACATTCCACCTTATTCCTCCACAAATAAAAACAAACAATTTTCCCTTTAAACACAAAATGAATTGTTGCAATTTCAGCTTCTTGAAAGATAAGCTAATTTAGCTTTGTATTTCTTCTGTGCTGTTTTTCATTCCTGGTGATTATTTTCTGGACACTGATTTTATTTTTTGGTTGTGTTTTGGCAGATAATTTAAATCCAAACAAGCTGATGATCACGTGGCAAAGGACCAGTCGAAATATTGCTTAATTGAATAATTGATGCCAGGAAATCCATAGCTGCTGAGGAACTTAAATACCATCTTCTAGTTATGCCCAACAATCAGTTGCCTTAAGGAATTATCTTGCTTATTCTATTTCATTAAAACTTTTTATTTGAACATGAAATACAAGAAACATTTTGCTGGCACACAGGCTTTCGGGAAATTTATGCGAATCCCCATTTCAATCTCGATCAAAAAACGAAATTCAAATCCCACATATCCCTAAACAAAAACAGGGCACTATCGGTTAGCCTTGTAAGGTTAGGAGTAAGAAATTCCACTATCAATAAAAGTGATAATTTAAAATGACATGACACAACAGACACACACAAAACAGAAAACTGTAACTGAATATTTTTATGCGTTTCAGAAGTTTTCAGTTAAAGGGTGGTAAGTAAAAAAAGTAAGCATGACGGCAATAGAGCCTTAACGTCCAAACCGGCGGTGCGGATCTCCGTTTCGTGGCCCTTAATCCAGGAAGTGCAATGGGGGGTCATTTAAAGAAAATTCTGGCAATATTTGAGTCTAGAGCAGTGGTTCCCAACCAATTTTGGGCCATGCCCTACCTAGGCATTTCTAAATCGTAATGTCCCCTGGTGATATTCAAACTTTGTTATTTAACATTTTACCTTTATTCACCAGAAAAAAGCTTAAAAATTAGTTAACTCGGTATCTTTTTTTCAGGTCGTCCTCTAGGTATATTTTACACCAATGAAAAACATTAACTGAATACTTCTTTTGTACAATGTATGACGTCACTGCAATACTATCATGTTTCTTTTTTATATTCATTAATTAAAAAAACGTTTTCCACAAAATAAGTTTTTCAAAGAAAAGTAAAGAACTCCATTAAACATAGAATGAGCAAAAATAAAATCAGATAATCTACCATAATCAGATAATTTGCACTTTACTGAAAAAAATATTATTTTTTTTACTTTTATAACTTTAATAAATCAAACAATATTAACATTTTTATTATTAAATATGAGTACATGTATATTAAAATGACAATGCACATTCACTTGTATTTTTTTCAGTAAAGTGCAATTCTATTCTATTAAACTATTAAAAAGGACTATTAAAAAGAGCACTAAACCTTTGAATTTGCAATCAAAAGAGCTTTTTTTCAATTTTCTCCGACAGCGATTTAAATAACAACCTTAAGAGTATCCAGGGAATACCTTATGCCCCTTAACCTGAAGACTGTGGGGGGAGTGTCCTGCTCAAAGATATAATTTCCTGATTTTTAAACTGCGTGGAGCAAAAAGGCTACCTCAACATTATGATTGGATGAGTTTGGGGAAATGGTGGGCGTGAAAGGGGTGTTAGTTGTCTTCCAATCACTTTCGACTATTAAAAAGGGCACTAGCCATTTCAATTTCCAATCGAATGAGCCCTTTCTGAAGTCTCCACGACAATGCGTTCTATAAAAACCTTATATGCTCCCACGGCATAGCTTACAACCCTTGCCCTAAGGGATGTGGTGGGGGGGGGGTTGTCATCCTCAAAGACCTAATTTCCAGAACTTTCAACTACGTTGAACAAAATAGTAATCTTAACATTTTGATTGAATGTGTTTGGGGAAAAGGTGGGCGTGAGAGGGGTGTTAGTTACCCTCCAATCATTCTTGATTATTAAAAAGGGCACTAACCCTTTGAATTTCCAATCGAATGAGCCTTTTTTGAAGTTTCTACGACAACACTTTCTATTAAAACCTGATATGCCCCCAGAACATAACTTACAGCCCTTGCCCTGAGGGCTGTGGGAGTGTCCTCCTTAAAAACATAATTTCTATGTGGAAATCAACTACGCTGAACAAAATGGCTACCTCAAAATTTTAATTGGATGTGTTTCGGGAAATGGTAGGCGTGGAAGGGGTGTTTGTTGCCTTCCATTCACATTCGACTATTAAGAAGGGGAGAAGCCACTTCGATTTCCAATTGAATGAGCCCTTTTCGAAGTTTCTACGAAAACTGTTTGATACGAAGTGCCCTGGTCTAAAAGAAAAAATAAATAAATAATATATTGTGCCAACATCGTTCTTATATGCCAGGGCATAACCTAAAACCCTTGCCCTGAGGGTTGTGGGGGAGTGACCTCCTCAAAAACATTTTTTCTATCTGGAAATCAACTACGCTGAACAAAATGGCTATCTCAAAATTTTGATTGGATGTGTTTCGGGAAATAGTGGGCGTGGAAGGGGGTTAGTTGCCTTCCAATCACTTTCGACTATTAAAAACGGCACAAGCCACTTCAATTTCTAATTGAATGAGCCCTTTTCGAAGTTTCTACAAAAACTTCTTCGATACGAAGTGCCCTGGTCTAAAGGAAAAAAAGTAAATAATACATTGTGCCAACATCGTTCTTATATGCCCCCAGGGCATAATTTAAAACCCTTGCCCTGAGGGGTGTGGGAGAGTGTCCTCCTCAAAAACATAATTTCTATCTGAAAATCAACTACACTGAACAAAATGGCTATTTCAAATTTTTATTGGATGCATTTGGGGGATTGATGGACTCGGGGGGGGGGGGCTAGTTGCCCTCCAATCACTTTCGACTATTAAAAAGGGCACTAGCCACACAAAAAAACCTCAAAAGACACATACAAAATTTTTTTATATCCATTTTTGTGACGTTTTTACGAGTCTAACAAATATTTCGGGGGGGGTCAACCCACCCCCCCCCCCCCCCCTCTGGGTACGGCCTTGCATATTTTTGCTAGGAATTAGGATAAAATAAACATTAAACGCCAAAAATTCACTTAATAATGGTTTTAAATATTGAATTAAAATACCGAGGCTATTTACGAGGCTGCTTCATGTGTTCCGCAGCCATAAAATAACCATGGATTTATAATTTTGAAATACGTCTATGAAAAATATAATTTTAATAACACGTCTATGAAAAATACAAAAGGAGGATGAGATTCATAGATGTAGACATAAAAAAAACAGAAGAAAGAATGAAAAGTAAGACGTCGTGTATAGTTATAACAGACATAAAGCTGAAAGCCTCTCTTGAAGCAAACAACATATTTATCGTCTCTGTTTTTGCACAAGTACTGAAAACATAGCTACCTTGCATTTTGAGGTCCGACACTCCCATTTTCAAATGAAGAACTTGCCTGAATATCTTCGTCTTTAATTGCACCAGACTCCATACCGAGAGCAGCTAAACAACGAGCTAAAAGACAAATTTGATCACCTATTAGTATTAACTTACTATTAGTATATAAAAATCACAGTTTATATAATTAGGTATACACAGTATATAAAAATCACAGTATATATAATATACTATTATATATACTGTGCTTTGGGATTACCGGAGATAGCAGAAAGATAAATTCGGGGTAGCGAAGGTGGTCTACAAGTCTCATTTGCATAACGCCCAAGTATCACTATTTTGAACCGGTGCGCTTGCACACTGTCAATGTATATGCACATGTATGTCTGGTGTAAGAAACTGTACCACAAGTGCCAAATTCGAACCAAAAGGACCATAAAATTTTCATTTTACTTGACAAAGAGTGGTTTTCATTGACTGTCAGTTACTTTTTCAGTAAAGACATAACATAAATACGTGTGTGTTCCATTCTTAAAAAGACTGATCGTGATACTTGTGGACCACGTTCCCCACCCTATACAATTCAAAAGGAAATGATTGCGTCTTTGAACATATCCATTGTTGGCGATGTTTTGCTGCAGCAAAATCACCGATATATATATATACATATATATATATATATATATATATATATATATATATATATATATATATATATATATATATATATATATATATATATATATATATATATATATATATATATATATATATATATATATATATATATATATATATATATATATATATATATATATATATATATATATATATATATATATATATATATATATATATATATATATATATATATATATATATATATATATATATATATATATATATATATATATATATATATATATAGCAATAATTGTATATGAATTTATGTACTTTTTCTCGAAAACGGCTACATATTTTTCGGAAAAATTGGTATCTTGGGATATTCTCGCATAAAAAAAACGATCTAGATAGATCAGAAGTCTGATAAAATTCATTAAGACCCTTAAATTTTGTTTGTGCAAATGACATTATGTACTATGTTAGTACATCATATAAGCATTTCTTATAACATCACATATGACATCATATAAGCATTTTCTTACATGATGTTATGCATAGCATAAATAAGATTGTTGAGTTTCCAACGCATCAGTTATTTATATAATAAAATGTCTGTTGGAAGGGCCAAAAAAGAAAATTTGTAGTTGCAGTTACTATAAATGATAATTCTTTGGAAGTAGCACCTAAACTACCAAATGTGATGAGATATGAGATTTGACAACCTGAATCATCAGTTGCGATAACACCAATACAGGCAGGTAAAGCAAAAGCCATTGATAAATTGTCTGAAGTAATAAAAATACAAAAACGTGTCAAAATGAAAATGAAGAGCAAAGATATGCGCGGTTAGAAGACATGCGACACCGAGCAAGTGAGGGAGTCAAAAATTAAACTGAAGAGCAAAGACACACGCGGTTAGAAGAACAGCCGCGGCGTGTCAAAAATTAAAATGAAGAGCAAAGACGCCGTTATAGACATGTGACAGCGGGCATGTGAGCAAGTCAAAAACGGAAATGAAGAGCAAAGACACACGTGGTTAGAAGATATGAGGCACCGAACATGGGGGCGAGTCAATGAAAATCAGCCTGAACAGCGAGAGTTAAAACGTGTCAAAATTTAAAATGATATAGATCATGATTAGGCTTGGGATTTGGACATGGATAAGGCCGCCAATACCTACCATACCATTGTTAAAAAAAAAGGTTTGGTGACATGAATTTTATAATGATGAATGACAGCCCGAGGAAAAACAAGCCAAACAAACTGAGGACTACAACAATAATAACTGGGTTTCGGATTTTGACATGAACAAGGTCATCAATGCCTACTATACCTTTGAAAATCAAAAACCTGGACTAGATAAATCATTGGAAAAAAAGAAGTTTTTGTCTCACTACCTGAACAATTAAAAGAAACAAAGGTTCGGCGATATATCTTTCACAACGACAAAAGACAAGCCTACCATACCATTTGGACGTCATGACACCAAAGAAAAGGCTCAAATTGTTTGCGTTTAGAAGACAGGCAACAGTGAGAATCCATACATAGAAGCCTGTCGCGTTCCGAGTGCGGGGACCCGGCACTCGGCATAGGGAAATAATGTGAACTATAGGAGGAGAGGCACTAGTCCTCTAGTTATGCTCATGGCTATGGCCTACCATATTAAATCAAACAGAAAATTTTTTGTTAAGGTGTATGTTATAAAGTGTCCCCTTCCTTTATTTTTCACCCTTTTTATTACTTAAGATAGTATGATGATTTTTTATTCCTTTAAATTTTTTCCCATTATATTATTTCCCCTTCAAAGGAACATAAGAAAACAGTTGTTTTTTTCATTGGAGAGGATTTGTTTTGCTTTATTGTTTTGCTTTATTTTTGATTTCTTTTACTTTTTCTTCTTTTCTTTTGTGTTGACATTTTGTGTTCAGAAGAGATTTGTGTTGCGAGTTTTGGAAAAAGCGAATTCAACAGGGGCGTAACTTGCTATAGGCCAGGGAGGGACAACTTGCCCCAGACCCAATTTGCCCCCTCCCACCAGCTGAAATTATTGTCTTCAAAAACCTTGTCAAAACTAAGATAAGCTTAATTAATCCAAGCGTTCACAGAAATATGTCAGTTTTCTTTAGTATATCTTTCCTTTATGGTGCCATATGGCCCGCAGGCTTTTTGCAATACATCCTATCTATCTTATCTATGGCTCATTTTTCAGTTGATCGTTTTTCAAGGATTTTCACTTAACTTGTGAGAATCGGATTCAACTCCCCCCCCCCCAGGATTTTGGCGAAATTACGCCAGTGGAATTCAAGGTCAATTGCATCCATTTTATCATCCTTGCTTCCATGGTGGGTTACTTGACTTTCAGCTCCATAGACATGGCAACAATGATAATGGTTGTGACTAGACACGAAACAATAAAATTATGGGGTGTCAAAAACATAAAACTATAGCTTTTTCTGGAAAACTCAAGGCATAAAGGGAAAGAGAAATGTATGTATGAGTTTGAACCACAAATCAGACCAATCTCCCCCTCCTCTTCGCTCGAAAAACAGCAATACCCTTTTATTATAAAACAAAGGTAGCAACAGGTCTTAAACTTAAGGCGTCATTTTTCAGCTAAGATTTTCTCACTTTTCTAGGGGATCTTCTGATCGACATGGAGGATTCCCTTCCAAACCTCCCTATGTATCGGTTGTTCACTAGCATCCGAGTAACAAGGTATCTGTCTCCTTGGAACAACAGTGTACTTTAGTAAGAAATCAAAGATGGCCCTGCGATATCAAAAGCTGTAACCAGGCAAGGCATACCCACGAAGGGGCTGCCCCTACCTCACCGACAAACTAACTTATTAGTCGCTGATTTTAGCATCACTCGACTATTTGGCCAGAAAAAAGACATATGCAGATAGACGCAGGCAGGAAGAGGCAGAAATGGGCCTGCACCCCCCCCCCCCATAATGCCACGGTTCTTACCATTTTTTGTAACTCCTTATTTTCCCCATAAAATTAGTGTATTTTATTCGCATTTTTCGAAGTTGTGTATCCCTCCAAAATAGTCTGTCATGTTGATAACTCCAAGTTCAAACAAGTCTAAACAAGGTAAAAACTGGCCAGAAATAATTATTTCAGACTAACACTTTTGCTGCAAAATCAAAGGTACGTATTCGATTAATCTCCCGATCTACAGTTAGGAGCTGCTCCTCCGACATACACTGGGCCGGGAAACAATTTTTGGTGAAATATCTTATTCCATAAAGGGGATTTTCGTCACTTTAAATTCTGAAAACCATCACTCTATGCCTGCACTTGAATAGGGGAGACACGTCACTGTCAGCATAAAATTATGCGGATATTGGAAAGAATATCTGCTTTCCAGCTTTTTCTTTCGTATTGGTTCCCGCCTCTCCAAATTTAATTTCAAACAAAAGTGAATCTAGACCTGCCTCACTTATTGAAAAGGAAATAAGTCTCCATTTTGTGTTTAAGTATCGAGATCAGTGCGAAGGTCAAATTTGTCAAACATGTTAAAGAGAAGCACAGTGAACTTTACCCTCCTTAACTTAGGGACGTCTAGTGCCCTTTTTAAACGCTGACAAACGATTCTATTTAACGCTATTTGTTTAGGTCAAAGATCAAATATTCCACACATTTTGTAATCAGTATTTCACTGAATTTCCGTGATGTAACTGAACATCAATTTTCTGTATGTATCTATTTCCATGATAGGTATAGATACGTATCTCTTTTACCTTTTTTATATAAGTTTTGACACGCTACTACGTTGACTCCGACCACTTGATCGCAGCTAATTACATGCACATGATTGTTAGTTCAGATTTAGATCGTTTGGAGAGGAGGGCATGGTCTCACAATGAAGCGTTAGAAAACGTCAGGCTTGAATTGTTAAAGTCCTTGAAACGTCCTTGAAAGGTTATAAGAATATATATTTGCACGTGTTTTAAGTAAGAAGGCAAATTTTTAAGCAAAAATTGATAATAATATTTGTTAGAGTAAAAAAAAAAAACAAAAAAAAAAACAATAAAAACACTACTATCTTAAACTCCACTGACAAGTGCAATTTTCTTAATATCCGGTTCAATTTTAGATTTCATGACCATAAATGAAAGCAGTGTCAGTCAAATATGTTTTATAGCAATAGCCTACAAAGACCTTCACGACGTTGTGAACTTCAGTATAAGCATATCCCATGACCATCTAGAAGCACTAACAAGTTTTTATGCCATGACTAACTTACTAATTCACTTGTAAATTCTTTTTTTTTTCAGAAACAGGAAAAAACCATCGTTTTAATGCATTTGGAGACAAAAAGCTTTTACACGTCTTTTTTACTAATGAAATTTTGGGAACTTGAACACCATATTAAAAAAAAAGTCATCTATGTTCATGTCTTGGTTTAACTTCGCATATAACCTAATCAAAATATTACGGAGATAATGCTCATGGCAACTTGAGAGTGACTTACTTGATTGCTCTTGTTTGGGAGAACTAACTAACTAACTAACTAACAATAACTCACCGCAGCACAAAGCCGCCTGAGGCCAACACAGCTATGCAGGCTCCTCCGCCATCCCAATCTATTCAAAGCCTCCCTTTTTACACCCTCCCAGGAAGTTCCAATTTCCTTTAAATCGTTCTTTATGACGTCCTCCCACTCCTTACGACGACGACCTGCTTTCCGTTTAGCCCTAGACGGTTGGTCAAAAAGGACAATCTTCGGCGATCTGCCATCCTTATTCTGCAGAACGTGTCCTAGCCATCTCAACCTTTCTTTCATTACAGCCCTAGAAAGAGGGATTGAACCACATTTTTCGTACAGACTATTGTTTGAAATACGGTCAGTCAGATCGGTACCCAGAGCAATCCGTAGGCAACCTCTCTGGAAAACATATAGTAAATCTTCATCCGCTTTTCGGAGTACCTATGCTTCAGAGCCATGTTTGACCACTGTGATACCTGTAGCTTCTAATATTCTAATTTTGGTTGCAGACTTATCTTCCTATTCTTCCAAACTTTTTTTAACTGTAAAAAAAAGGTAAGTGAAGCGGCCCACCTGATCAATTTTATCACACCCTAACGTCACCTATTCGTCTTCACTTATTCCAAGCCTTAGTGACTTAGTCTTCTTAACATTAATTGTCAAACCTATTCTAGCATCCTGAACTCGCAAAACCTCTAAAAGTTCATTCATTTTGCTAATACTTTCATCTAGGATGCTTAAATCACCAGCGTAATCTAAGTCTAGAAGATTTTTTCCTCCCCATTTGTTTCCGTGGTCTCCCATTGCCTTTCCAGTGCTCCTTAAGACAAAATCCGCCAAAATTATCCATATAAAAGGGGATAGAACACAATCCTGCTTAACTCCTGATTTAATACAAAACCAGCTGCTAACCTCATTTCCTACCTTAACCACAGTAGTGTTATTTTCGTATACAGTACTAATCACTTTAATGTATTTGTCTCGTATACCATACAAGGATAAGACCTTTGCTAAAGCTCTTCTATGAACAAATTTGAAAGCTTGCTCATAATCTATAAAACTGAGGACCAAAGGTGTTTGAAAACTCAGGCACTTCTCAATTGTTAACCTAAGAGTGAAAATTTGGCCGACACATCCTCTACCTTTTCTAAAGCCGCACTGTTCTTCTCTTAAAACTTTGTCTACAGCACCTCTGACTCTAAAAAGTATCATATTATTAAGTAACTTGCAACCTACGGAGACCAGACTAATGCTTCGATAATTACCACACTCACTCTTATCATTTTTCTTATACAATAGGTTAAGTAAGGTTATCCTAAAATCGTTAGGTGCTTCTCCTTTATCAAAAATCATATTCATAATCTTCAGAAACTTATTTCTAACCTCAGAGCCATCATATTTAAGAAACTCATTTACCACACTATCAGCATCTAGAGCCTTATTATTTTTAATCCTTTAAGTACTGTTGCTAATTCTTCCTCACAAAACATTTCTTCCTTCAGATCCAAGGTATCGTAAACTTTTTCATTTTCCTCTATATCTTTTCCTGAAACTCTATATCGTTTTAGCACATTCTCAAAATGTTCTGCCCATCTCTCTTCAACTCTTTCCAGGTCACTAATTGTGCCCCGTTCCTATCTTTAACTGGCACAAGTCCGGATTGACTACTCCCTCTGAATTTATTAACATACAGGTACAATATTTTACTATTATGCCGTCTAGCTGCATCTTCCAGTCAGCAATTTTACCAATTGCCTGCACTTCACACCTCCTTAGTTCAATTTTAATGCTTTCTCCACTTGCTTTACATTCCTTTTGTTCTCATATGATGTATCACTCAAATAATTCTTGTACAAGTCCTTTACCCTCTCTATTAAACATAAAGATTTTTCGCTAATATTCCTAGCTATATTCCTAACTTTCTGTCCTAAGACACCATCAGCAGCTTCACACATTGTTTCTCTAAAATGATTCCAACCATCTTCCATATTGTCAAATTTTAAACTCTAAAGTTTAGTATTCAACTGTTCCTGGAAATTTTCTCTCAATTTCTCATCCTGGAGTCTACCAATATCACAGTTTCCAAAGAGGCAGTTACCCCTCCCAAATTTCAGCTTTAAATTAACCCTAGACACTACTAGATGGTGATCTTTACTTTTAGCATCAATAACTATATACCCTAGTATCTTGTATTGATCCTGCCAGTCTTCGGTTTGCTATAGCATAATCAATAAGGTTTACTGTCTTACCATCACGTAAATACCATGTTAACTTATGGGCCATTTTATGTCCAAACACCGTGTATTGGTTGTAACTAGATTGTTATGCCTACAAAATTGCAACAATCTGTAGCCATTGCTGCTTTCTTTTCCTACACCAAATTTACCTATGCTAGGATACCCTATGTCCCTATTTTTACCGACATGGGCGTTAAAATCTCCTAATAACAACACCACATTTCTACCTGAGAACCTGTCTATTTGCTCCTGTAACTGTAAGTAAAATTCATCTCAGCCACTAGTATCTTCGTCAGCAGGTTCTACAGGGGCATAGACTACTATAACTGATACCCTAAACTTTTTAGTCATAAAATGAGCAATTAATATTCTATTTTAAATACCTTCCCAGCCTAAAAAAGACTTAACAGCTTCCTTATTCATCATGATTCCTACTCCCTGTCTATGTACCCCATCCTTCCTGCCTGAGTAAACAAATTCTATATCACCTAATGTCACGCTTCCTACCCCGGGGATATGAGTTTCTGGAACACCTAATAAGTCCAGTTCAAGTCGTCTGGATTCGTTAGTCAAAATGTAGACATGATCATTTTTTAACGTCGTAATATTTCAAGTTCCAATTTTCATGTTCTTTAAATCATTGAAATCATTTTGGCCTCAGGAAAAGCAATGATCCCGGATACCAGTGCAGAACGGGGATAACATATCTTCTCAAGTCTACACCGAAGCATTTAAGCCGGCGTAGAACCGGACAGCAACAAGTCCCTGGGACCTTCAGTTTGAATGGAGGCTTTGTGCAATCCTAGGCCCATCGTGGTCACAACATGGTTTTCAGCACTTTGCAATGCTCTTCTATCAACAAGAGTTGAAATCCGGCACATACAGTCTCAAGCCTATTACATTCGACTCATTATATATTCATGCCTACAAATATTATGCTACTGCGGGGAGGAAGTCCATAGTAGATAAATTAGCTAGGAAGAGGTTTTTCAGCCCGAAAACGCCCACCAAAACAGAACAAGCCCAGAAGAATTGTCCATTAATCAGAATCCCATGCGAACGCTGTGTTGTTTACTAGGCTATAATTTCCTCCCCTCAAGTGGGAATAGAGTTGACCACAAGGTCCCCAGTCTTGCAGATACCCCGAAAGGGTCGAGAAAGTCCTTAGCAGAGGTCATTGTCTATATATCTGGATCTTATGCCCTGCCGCAGTTGTCCTCCTATAGAGGATCCTCCCGCAATAGTGTTCTACGTCACCATGCAATTTAACCCATTACTGGGAGAAGATTTTTGACCCGCGGGACGTGTGGATACACCGGTGGGTCTTGTTCGATTTGAGGGGCCTTCTTCCTCCTTCTTCCTCCTGCATCAGCATTTATGACCTTGGACGAGGGTGCCCCAGTTTCTATTATGGACGGCATAGAGGTTGGCAGAATATGATCAGGTTAGTCATCAGCAACAAAATAGCTTCCGTTTTTACGAAGAATGAACTTTTCGAAGGGAAAAATTTATTTAAGTTTGTTTTTGTTAGTGGTAATGGATGAATTGATGAATGGCTCCACCTAAGTACATTACAATCTATAAAGAAAAGCACATTCTTGCGTGAATAGAAGTATGCTTAATTTTTCTGCTAAAAAAAGACAATTTAAAAAACCCTTTCTGTTGGATACTCATTTGAAGTGAATTTAATTTGGTGTTTTCTAAGAAAAATGAAGAGTTTGCTGATGAAAACGTTGGGGTTAATTGTTAAAATAACAAAAACAGTATTTTATCGGTCAGTTCTTTCGGAGTTCTATTTCATAAATAAATGTGATTTATAATTAAGTGTGTACTTTACTTATCTAGTCTTTATTAAAATCTAGATTTGTTCGAGACTCGTCCAGAGCTGAATGAAAAGGATTATCTTGGCAATGAGGTGTTTAATTGACAGCAGGGGAAGTGAATTAAACTTTTTTGTTCCATGGATGACGTGATATAAAGCAGTTTTCCTTATAAAAATGTCTTTCCCAAATCACAACGGTGACAGGGAGGGTGAGGATAATACAAGAAGCGATTTTAATACTCAGGTTGTTGCAATGCAGATTAACAATGTCAACATTCTAAGGCCTTTTGCCAATTTTGGAACTCGAAACTTGAAATGTTCTTTCTTGGAGGACAATTCTGTTTTTAGAAAGTCTGTGTTTTACTCCAATTGTAGATCAGCAGAGTTTGTTCATAGTTCTGCTTTAGACTGATCCCACAGATGCTGTTTAAACAGAAAGCCAATATCTCTTATCAGCTCAGTAGCTGCCTTGACGCGTGAGTCTTAGATAAGAACTATTTAATCCAGAATTTCTTTTAGTTATCCTCTGAAGATATCCTTTTCTCTGTTATAGTATTCTTCACTCTCTGCTTCGAAAGCTAACTGATATTCCTGTTTGTTTTCATATTTCTGAGGTACTATACTAGATTTCCAGTCCCTATGTGATTTAAATAAGGTTTGTGAATACGAATGCTTTACAAAGTTTTGCGTCGCGTATGCTTTCTAAGGTAAAAGCCGTGAAGTGATGTACAAGCCTGGGTTGTGTGAAATTTTCACCAGTCAACATATCCCAGAGTCTTTTCCCAAACTATTATCTCTGGGCATTAAATATATTTTGGAAGCGAACTAATGTGACCTATTTTTTAGATTTTACAACTTGTGGTTGTCAATAGAATAACTTATTTGCTCTTTCCTTTACATTTAGCTTTTGCATTGCATTTAGCTTTTGAACCACGTTTCAAGCTTATTTTGGTCTTTTTCATAAGAACGTCTGATCTGCTCGTTGAGCGGAAAAAAGACAAGCAGAGTCTTTAAGAAGTTCTATAATCATCGCAGTTTTTTGCAACTTAGGTTCAACAAACTGATGATCCATCCTGCCCGGCACCTGTGGACGATGGGATGACTGACGTACTCCAACACGATCTGTCAGCAGCAGCCTCAACAAAAAGGAATCAACAAAAGGAATAATTGACCTATCAGAACGAATTCCACGATCTAAATTCCATGAACATCCACACACCTTATTCGAATGGTCGTGATGCATCCAAAAAGGAGCTGTTGATACTGATGAGTCAAAAATAAAAATAAACAGAAACACAGATAACCAGATAATTCGTCTTTCTAGAACTCCATGGAAAAAGCAAAGTAACACTAGAAATAGCCCTATTTATGTGATGTTCTCTTGTCGGCCAATTACATTCTGATTAGCTTAGCCATGAAACATATGTCGAGTGGAAACTTTCCACAGAGCTTCAATACTGTTATAGAAAAAGTCACTTTCACAAAAAAAAAGAAGTAGTGACTAGGGAATTATAAATCTATCAAAACACTTTTTCTTGCGACATCTTTGGGATAGAAATCGTCCCGGGGAGAAACAAATTTTTCGGAAGAAACAACTTCGTAAATAAAACAAAATTAAAAAAAATTATTTGTGAAATGATATTGAAATTTGAAGGGCTCTGCAAGGCAAGTTCAACTCCTTCCACTATTTCTTTCAAGCCTACATAGTTCTGACTCTGCCTACGAGTAGCGCAATATAGTATTAAATGAAACAGAACCAAACTAAATATATATATATATATATATATATATATATATATATATAAATATATATATATATATATATATATATATATATATATATATATATATATATATATATATATATATATATATATATATATATATATATATATATAAATAGATAAATATAGTATTGAAAGGTCAACTCACCTGCATCAAATGCGTCTACTGACTGCTTGATAAAAAGAAGACACAATAGAATAATTAAAATGTCTTTCGCTGCCATTCTATGACAAATATCGGCACATGACCTGCAACTAAACAATATACCTTCAAAAGATGCTATAGTATGTAACATTTTAATTTATTCTTATTTGCTTATGAATATAAAAGATAAAAAGCAAAAATACAGGTACGTTGTTATGACCCAGAATATAGGAAGGGACTCCAATTTTCAATTGAGTAAGTGTACACCGCAAATGCGGTACACCGCATACCGCAAATGCGGTGTATCTCATACGCCGCAAATGCGTATATCAGATACACCGCAAATGCGGTGTATCTCTTCTCGAATGCATAAATATTTGTATTTGCGAGCTTTTTATTTTGAAATTTGTCTGTCTTATCTATAGGATCATACAAAAACCTTACTATACCAAAAACTTTAATATCAAAAGCTCAGAAGGTATTTTTCAGTTTTTGTTATGCTGTAACATACCACTTTTTGAATTACTAGAGCTGAGATGACCCTCCTGCCTCCAAGTGCTGCCAATTGAGGATGGCCCTCTGCAGGAATATTAGTAACACACTTTGACATACATCTTCTAAGCTCAGGACACCATTTTTATTATACCATACCATTAACTTAGATTGTCTGCAGCAGAAACGTCTCTTGCCCCCCACCAAAAAAAAACCTGAAGATTTTTAATATTTTTGCCTTTTTTAGTGATCATTGAGCTTTTTTTTCTCCGTGACCAAATAATGCGAGGCCCATCGTCAAGGCCGTAGCCATAATTTTTTTTCGAGGGGGGGGGGGTACTCAAAGATTTTTTTAGGGGTGGAGGGGGGTAAACAAAAAAACTAAAAAAACGGAAAAAAAAATTGTTTATATACAATTTTGTTACGTTTTTACGTGCCCCCCCCCCCGTGTGTACGGCTTTGCCTATCGTGATAAAAGAAAGATCTAACCAACTGACGAATTAATCTGAACGGATTCATTGTTTTCGAAGTAAGCATGTCATGGAAGCACTCAAGAAGAGACCAAACATTTGATATTTATAAAAGCCTAGTGGTCTCTAGAAGAATTGAACATGGCGAAATTCGACCCCCTACCTTTAGAGTAGTGGTTCCCAACGTGGGGCGCAGGTCCCACTGGTGGTGTATAGCAATTTTTCGGTAGTTCATCGGCAGGACGTGCACTCTTTGGCTGACTGCATTTTAGAGCCTTAATTTTGGAAAACATTTCCCATGTGAATGACGGCACATTCAAATGCATTTAAAGAGGAAAAAAAAATACATAAAAGCATTGCAATGACGTTATACATTGTAAAAAAGGCGTTGTATTCAGACAATATTTTTCATTAGCGTAAAATATGCCTAGAGAATGACCCAGAAAAAGACAACAAGTTAATGGCCTATTCAGCTTCCTTCAGGTGAATACACGTAAAAGCTTAAATAACATATTTAATTATCACGAGGGGCTACGAGGGGGCATCAGGATTTTAAAATGCCTAGGTGGGGTTTGGCCCAAAATCGGTTGGGAGCCACTGCTTTAGAGCCTTACAGTATTTACACCCAAGAATTGACTGGAAAGCACAACAAAAACAAAAACACACCCACGCACATTAGTATATGATTTTAATCGCTCATATCGATTCTTAATGTTGGAAAGCAAAATATTAAGAACAGCTCGAAGAATAAAGAATCCTCTTCGCTCTTTGTACTAAAACTTGGAAAATCCAACAGTTCGTGGTAACGAACTGTAAGTAAGGAGCGACCCGGCTCAATGGTAACCGAAACTCTAAAAAACGGAATTTTGATACCAATAGATACATCAAAAGAATCAAATTTTAATTCTGATTTCAAATATATAAGTTTCATCAAGTTTAATATTCCCTATCAAAAGTTACGCGCCTGAGAAAATTTGACTGATTTTCGAAAAATGGAGGAATGACCCCCTAAAAATTATAGAACCTTAATGAAAATCACACCATCATATTCAGCGTATCAGAGAACCCTACCGTAAAGGTTTCAAGCACCTATCTACAAAAATGTGGACTTTTTAATTTTTTGCCAGAAGAAAGATCACGGATGCGTGTTTATTTTATTTTATTTTTTTTCTAGGGGTGATCGTATTGACCCAGTGGTCCTAGAATATCGTAGGAGGGCTCATTGGAACGGAAATTAAAAGTTCTAATGCCCTTTTTAAGTAACCAAAAAATAGAGGGCAACTAGGCCGCCTCCCACGCTCATTTTTTTCCCAATGTCACCCGATAAAAATTTTGATATAGCCATTTTGTTCAGCATGGTCGAAAATATTATAACTATCTCTTTTAGGATGACTTAATCTCTCGAAGCCCCCAGGGGGAGGGCTGAAAGTTATGAACTTTACCCAATGTTAACATATAGTATTGGCTATTGGGAAGTATACAGAAGTTTTCAGGGGGAATTTTTTCTGGTAGTGGGGGGGGGGTGTGGGTCGGGGGTTATATGGGAGGATCTTTTCATGAAGGAAGTTTTCCTGGGGGAAGGGACATTGTTATGAAGAGGGCGCCGGATTTCTCAGCATTATTTAAAAAAAGATCAGAAATTAATTATAAAAAAAACAAGTTTTCCAACTGAAAATAAGGAGTAACATCAAAACTTAAAACGAACAGAAAATATTACGTGTATGATTGGGTTAACCTCCTAGTCAATACCTCGCTCTTTAAGCCAAAGATTTTTTAGTACTTTCATAAGAGCTATTTATTCTAAGTAACGGCCTTTGTGATTAAGGGTCATTTTTAAAGAATTGGAACAAAATTCGAACTTTAGCTTAAAGAGCAAGGTATTGAATAGGGGGCGAGCCCCCTAATATACTTATTAAAAATATATTAATATAGAAGTTCGTTACGTAAGTTAATTCGTAAGTTACGTATATTTATTACTAATAAAAACGTTCGTAAATAAAATTAAACAAGTTTCGAGAAAGCCATTTAACCAAATAAAAGTAAAATTAATCTACAAATTTTGTTTTAATTATTCGGCTTTTGTGATGAAGGGGTCATTTTTAAAGAATTGGAACAAAATTCGTACTTTAGCTTAAAGAGCAAGGTATTGACTAGGGGGTGAACCCCTTAATATACGTAATAAAAATATACGAATATTTGTTCATTTGTTTCCTCTTTAAAACATTAGGAACTTTTCGCTTTTTGTGTTTTGCATAATTGTAATTCCTTGATTTAGCAAATATTCTTCAGTTTCCTTGCCCGCTATGTCAAAAGGCACTTACCACCATAATTTGGCAAAGTCCGTGTCCACATTAAAACTAATAGTTTTATAGTTGTGCCATACCCATGTAGTAACATGTAGTATCCAAATACACATGATGGCGTATATATTTTTCATGATTGCTGTTTTTATAAAACGAACAGAAATTATTCCGTATATGAAAGGGGCTGTCCCCTCCTCAACACCTCGCTCTTTACGCTAAAGTTTTTTTGTTTAAAAAACGATCGCAACAAGGCGTCCTCTCACGCTTATTTTTTCTCAAAGTCACCAAATTAAAGCTTTGAGACGTTAATTTTTTTAATCATAGTTGACAATCTAATAAATATGTTTTCCAGGATGCCCAAATTCCCAGCAATTCCCAGGGGCAGGGTTTCAAGATAAAAACTTTTCCCATTGCTTACATTTTGTATTGGTTACTGGGAAGTATGCAGACATTTTCAGCAATAATTTTTTTATGGTGGGGGGGGGGCTGGAGGAGGGGGTTACTCGGGAGAATCTTTCCGTGGAGGATGTTTCTTTGGGGTAAGGGATATTTCTATGAAGGGGGCGCCGGATTTCCAAGCATTATTTAAAAAACGATCAGAAATTAAATTAAAAAAACACAATTTTTTTCAACTGAAAGTAAGAAGCAACATTAGAACTTAAAACGAACAGAAATTATTAAGTATATGAGGGGTTCTCCCCCAATTCAAAACCTCGCTCTTTACGCTACAGTTTTTTTTTAGTGCTTTCAAAAGAGGTTTGTGAATTAAATTTTTTTTTACTTTTAACGTAAAGAGCGTGGTATTGACTAAGGGGAGAACCCCCTCATATACATAATAACATATACGTAATAAAAAAAACAATAAAAAAAACAAGTGATACGGCTCAATAGTAATCAAAACTTTTAAAAGCGGAATTTTGATGTCAATAAATGTATCAAAAGAATGGGCTTATAATGCTGATTCTAAATATATAAATTTTATTAAGTTTAGTATTACTCATCAAAGGCTACGAGCCTGAGAAAATTTACCTTATTTTTTAAAGAGTGGGAAAACATCTTATTTTTTTTAAACAATGAAAACCTTATTCCTTATATTAAAGGGGCTGTCGCCTCCTCAACGCCTCGCTCTTTACGCTAAAGTTCTTTATTGTTTGAAAAATAAAGTTGTGAGAAAGTCAAACTTTACCGTAAACAGCGAGGCGTTGAGGAGGGGACAGGCTCTTTCATATACGGAATAATTTCTGTTCGTTTTAAGTTTTAATGTCGCTCCTTACTTTCAGTTAAAAAAACTTAGTTTTTTTTATTTAATTTCTGAGCGTTTTTGAATTAATGCAGCTTTGATTTTTGGCTCACCGTGCATGAAAAATTAAAACGAAATTTGTATATTAATTTTCCTTTTTTGGCTAAATGGCTTTCTCGAAATATTGTTCTGACGTAACTTACGAATTAACTTACGTAACGTATTTCTATATCCGTATGTTTTTATTACGTATATTAGGGAATTCGCCCCCTAGTCAATACCTCGCTCTTTACGCTAAAGTTCGAATTTTGTTCGAATCACAAACCCGCCGAATAACAAAGGCCGGTTAATTAGAATAGATAGCTCTTTTGAAAGTACCAAAAAACTTTAGTCTAAAGAGCGAGGTACTGACAAGGGGGAGAACCTCCTCATATGCGTAATAATTTCTGTTCATTTTAAGTTTAATGTAGCTTCTTACTTTCAGTTGAAAAAACTTTTTTATTTATTCAATTTCTGATCGTTTTTTAAATAATGCTGGGAAATCCGGCGCCCACTTCATAGAAGTGTGTAGAAGTGTCCCTTCCCCCAAGGAAACATTCTCCATGGAAAGATCCTCCCCCGTAACCCCTACTCCGACCCCAATCCCCCACCAGAAAAAATTCCTCCTGGAAATGCCTGTATACTTCCCAATACTATATACTATAACCATACTACAATACAATACTATAACCAATGCTATATGTAAACAATGGGCAAACTTTATAACTTGCAGCCCTTCCCCCGGGAACTGTGGGGGATTAAGTCATCCTTAAAGACATATTAATTAGATTTTCGACTATGTTGAACAAAATGGCTATCTCAAAATTTTGATTTGGTGACTCCGGGGAAAAAATTAGCGTGGGAGGGGGCCAAGAAGCTCTCCATTTTATTTGGTCACTTAAAAAGGGCACTAAAACTTTTAATTTCCGTTCGAATGAGCCCTCTCACGATATTCTAGGACTACTGGATCGATACAATCACCCCTGGGGGCAAAAAAAATAAATAAACACGCATCCGTAATCTTTCTTCTGGCAAAAAATACAAAATTCTACGTTTTTGCAGATAGGAGCTTGAAACTTCTATAGTAGGGTTCTCTGATAGGCTGAATCTGATGGTGTGATTTTCATTTAAGTTCTATGACTTTTAGGGGTTGTTTTCCTCTTTTTTCGAAAATAAGGTAAATTTTCTCAGGCAAATAACTTTCTCAGGCGCTTTACTTTTGGTAGGTAAGACTAAACTTGATGAAACGCATATATTTAGAATCAGCATAAAAATATAATTCTTCGGAAATGTCTTTTAATTTAGAAACTTCATTCTTTAGAGTGTCTGTTAATATGGAATTGGGTTACTTCTTACTTACCCTTCATAATAACAAACTGCTTGAGTAGTTATCTTAATGCAAGGTTAAACCTGGCTTAAAAGTAAGCTTAACTTGAGGTGCTGTAGAGAAACTTTAAGAGAAGAACAATGCGACTTTAGGAGGAATAGAGGACGTGTCAACCAAATTTTTACTCTTAGATTAATAACTGAGCTGTGCCTGAGTCATCAAACTCCTTTAGTCTTCAGTTTCATATATTATGAGCAAGCGTTTGATTCAGCTGCTAGAAGAGCTTAAGCGAAGGTATTATTCTTGTATGGTATTGATTTAAAAAACTTTTTCCACAAGACAAGTTTTTCAAAGAAAATTAAAAAGCCCCATTAAGCCAAGAATGAGCAAAAAAAAGTCAACTAATCTTCCAAGCGTAAAACTACCAGAAATCACTATTAAAAAAATAAATGAAACTCAAACCGAACAGAAATTACAGTAAATAGCCGTCAAGCTCCAAACGAGCAAAAATTAACATGAGTAGGGCTGATAACCCCTTTGTCTTCTCAAGACCAGAACACAATTTGCGGTTTACTGAAAAAAAAAAAAAAAAAAAAAAAACAAAAAAACAAATGACCGTTGAGTGTCAGTTAAATTGACATATACTGACATTACTTCGTCAAGATTTTGATAATTTTTCGTTTATGAAATACGAGGTTTGGACGGCTGGGAGTTATCCAGCCTCCGATCACTCTGAATCTTAAAAAGGGCACTAGAACTTCTGATTACCAATCCAACGAGCCCCCTCCAAAGTAAATACGATCACCATTCCTATATATATATATATATATATATATATATATATATATATATATATATATATATATATATATATATATATATATATATATATATATATATATATATATATATATATATATATATATATATACCTTTTATGTCCACAGGGTATAACTTAGCATTCCCTGGGGGCTGTAAGGGAGGGGGGGTGTCATCGTCGAAGAAATAATTTCCGGTCCTTTCAATTACGTTGAACAAAATGGCTATCTCAAAATTTTGATTGAATTTCACTTTCAATCACTCCAATCAATTTCGACTATTAAAAAGGGCACTGGCCCTTTCAATTTCCAACCGAATAAGATGTTTTCGAAGTTTCTACAACAATAACTGGCTATCTCAAAATTTCTATCAGATGCATTTTGGTAAAATACGAGGTATCCACCCTCCAATTACTCTGGGTCTTAAAAATGGCACTAGAACTTTTGATTACGAATCCAATGAGCCCTCTCCTAAGTTTATACGATCACCCTTTCTATATATACCTTATATTCCCCCAGGACATCCGCACAACTCTTGCCCTGAGGGCTGTGGGGGTTGCCATCCTCAAAGACATAATTTCCGGAACTTTCAATAACGTTTAATAAAATGACTGTATAAAAATTTGGATTGGATGGGTGTTGGGAAATGGTGGCCGTGGGATGGGGGTTAGCTGCCCTCAAATCACTTTCAACTATTAAAAAGGGCGCTAGCCCTTTCACTTTCCAATTGAATGAGCTCTTTTCGAAGTTTCTAAGACAACAAATGGCCATCTCAAAATTTCTATCAGATGCATTTCGGGAAAATATGAGGTGTGGGGGGATATCCACCCTCCGATTACTCTGGATCTTAAAAAGGGCACTGGAACTTTGGTTACCAATCCAATGATCCCCCTCCGAAATGTATACGATCACCCTTTCTATATATACCTTATATGCCCCCAGGGAATAAATTACAACCCTTGCTGTGAGAGCTGTAGGTGGGGGGGGGGTGTCATCCTCAAAGACATAATTTCTGGCCCTTTCAACTAAGTTGAACAAAATGGCTATTTCAAAATTTTGATTGAATGTGTTTGAGGAAATGGTGGGTGTGGGAGGAGGGTTAGTTTCCCTCCAATCACTTTCGGCTATTAAAAAGAGCGCTAGCCCTTCAATTTCCAATCGAATGAACTGTTTTCGAAGTTTCTAGGACAACAAATGGCCATCTCAAAATTTCTATCAGATACATTTCGGGAAAATACGAAGTGTGGTAGGGGTATCAACCTTCTGATCACTCTGAATCTTAAAAAGAGCAATAAAACATCTGATTTTCAATCCAATGAGCCCATTCCGAAGTTTCTACGACCACTCTTTCTATACAAACTTTATATGCCCCCAGGACATTAACTTATAACCCTTGCCCTGAGGGCTGTGGGGGATTGTCATCCTCATAAACATAATTTCCGGACCTTACAACTATTTTGAACAAAATGGCTATCTCGAAATTTTGATTGAATGTGTTTGGGGAAATGGTAAGTGTAAGAGGGAGGTTAGTTGCCCTCCAATCACTTTTGACTATTAGAGAGAGCACTAGTCCTTTCAATTTCCAAGCGAATGAGCCGTTTTCGAGAATTCTACGACAACTCCTTCGATACAAAGTTCCCTGGTCTAAACAAAATAAAATAAAATAAATAAATAAATAATACATTCGGCCCACGTCGCTCTTTACTTAGGCAACGTTATTGCGCTGCCTATGATACCAGACCAAAACATTAAAGTGGAATAGCACTATATATGAGAGTAGCCCTGCTGCGAGTATGGTAGGAAATGAGGTTAGTAGCTGGTTTCGCCTTAAATCAGGAGTTAAGCAAGGTTGTCTTAAGGAGCACAGGAAAGGAAACTGGAAAACATAGAATCAAATGGAAAAGTAAAACTTTCCTGGACTTAGATTATGGTGATGACTTAATCATCCGAGATGAAAGTGTGAGCAAAATGACAGAACTTTTAAATGTTTTGCGAGTTCAGGGTGCTAGAACAGGTTTGAAAATTAATGTTACGAAGACTAGTTCGCTAAGGCGACGAAAAAGTGAAGATGAAAAGGTGACGAATCGACCGATAAAGTGGACAGCTTCACTTACCTTGGTAGTATCGAAGGCAGTGCAATTGCGCTGCCTAAGTAAAGAACGATGTTGGTATAATGTATTATTTATTATTTTTGTTTCCTTAGACCAGGGCACTTCGTATCGAAGGAGCTGTCGTAGAAACTTGGAAAAGGGTTATTTCAGTTGGAAATTGGAATGGCTAGTGCCCTTTTTAATAGTCGAAAGTGATTGGAAGGCAGCTAAAACCCCTTCCACGCCCACAATTTCCCCAAACACATCTAATAAAAATTTTGCGATAGCCATTTTGTTCAGCGTAGTTGATTCCCAGACAGAAATTAGGTTTTTGAGGAGGACACTCCCCCACAGCCCTCAGGGCAAGGGTTGTAGGTAACCTCCCCCCCCCCGCACCCGCAGGGAAAGGGTTGCAAGTAATTCCCGGGGGGCATATAAGATTTTTATTGAAAGTGTTGTGGTAGAAACTTCAAAAGGGCTCATTCAACTGGAAATTGAAAGGGTCAGTGTCTTCTTAATAGTTGAAAGTGATTGGAGAGCAACTAACGCCCCTCTCATGTCCACCATTTCCCCAAACACATCCAATTAAAATTGTGAGATAACCCTTTCGTTTAATGTAGTTTAAAGTTCTGGAAATTAGGTCTTTGAGGATGATAACCCCCTCAGTGCATGGGCACCCATAAGGAGGGGGGCAGGGGGGAGCGCCCACAAACCCCAGGCTCACGGAGATTTCGGGAGGTGTAGATTGGTTGTCTGATAGTTCGCTTCTATATTCGTAACCTTGCTCCTTAAACGCGGTTTGCCCCCCCCCCCTGGAATTCAGCTTATGGGGGCCCTTGCCTCCCAGCCCTCAGGGCAAGGGTTGTAATTTATGACCTGGGGGCATATAAGGTGTTTATAGAAAGCGTTGTCGTAGAAACTCAAAAATGGCTCATTCGATTGGAAACTGAAATGGCTTGCCCTTTTTAATAGTCAAAAGTGATTGCAAGGCTTGACATTTTTATAGTAAAGATTGATGTGGGTAATTTTTTTTTTTTTATAGAAAGGGCTAATGCCCTTTTTAATTGTCGAAAGTGATTTGAGGGTGACTAATCCCCCTCCCACCCTCCCATTATGTTTAAAAATTAAATGTTGCCGTAAGATTAAATCAAATGCACTGTGTTAATGCTAATTCCCAATAAGCCATCTCAGCAGTATCCCAAGAACGACTGAGGGTATTATGTTCAAACTTTCGGGGCTACTTCTGCTCTTAAAATTTAACCAAATCAAAATAGCGTAAGTGTATCCAACCTATCAAAGAAAGTAAACAGAATTTTTTGTGAATGGTAGCAAGTTTTTCATTTCAGGTCGACTAGAGGAGGTATGAAACTAAATAAAACACTACTATTTGTGCCCAGATTCTTAAAAGGGTGTAAGTTGTTAAAAATTGCTGAAAATTTTTTCCAGCATACAAATAGCAGGCCAAACTATAAAGTCTCAAAAAAAAGAAAAGATTTAAACTATTATTTTCTTTTTCCCTGAAAAGACAATATAAAACGAACAGAAATTAATTAAATAAAACATAAAATCGCGAAGAAAGGAAGAAAACGAGGACAATTAACACCCAGTGACAAAATTGAAAAATTATGCAAACATTTTAATTAATTTTAATTTTTAACAAAACTAAAATTAATTAAAAAAAGTTATTCCACAAGATAAGTTTTTCAAAGAAAAGTAAAGAACTCCATTAAACCAAAATGAGCAAAAATAAAATCAAATAATCTACCAAGCGTGAACCTACCAAAAATCAGCATCGATGAATAAATGAAACCCAAAACGAACAGAAATTACAATAAATAACCGAGTCAAACTCAAAACGAGCAGAAATTAACATTCGTAGGGCTCAAAACCCCTATGTCTTCCCAAGGCCAGAACATAATTTTCACTTTACTGAAAAAATACAAATGAATGTGCATTGTCAGTTTAATATACAAATACTGATATTTAGTAATCGAAATGTCAATATTATTTGATTTATTAAAGTTATTAAAGTAAAAACATTCATATTTTTACCCTGGGAGGGTAAAGAGGGAGTGTTTGAATAGATTGGATGGAGGAGAGGCGTGCGTAGATGTGTTGTAGCCTTAGGTGGCATAGTGTTGTGGTGAGTTGTTAGTAATAGTAGTAGTAGCAGTTAACTTGTAGGCTCCCATTATGTCATTTTGCCACCAACGAATAATCACCATCATCAGCTACAATATACCAAGTTATAACCATCATTATATATATATATATATATATATATATATATATATATATATATATATATATATATATATATATATATATATATATATATATATATATATATATATATATATATATATATATATATATATATATATATATATATATATATATATATATATATATATATATATATATATATATATATATATATATATATATATATATATATATATATATATATATATATATATATATTTGCAATACGAAGTTAAAGCAGCAAAAAAAAAAGTTCATACAAAGCAGATACAACAGCAATAAGGACTAATGTCATAATTACGGCAATTTCTTGAAAAACAAAATTTAAGAAGTTGAAGAATCTTCCTGGAATGCGAATAATTGCTCTGAACTGTCGCTTTGCGACACAGAGGACACATTTCTCAGACAGGAGATATTCCAAATCTAAAGACACGTGTTAGCAACGATACGGAGGATTTAAAAGTGTGTTTTTAATATATCATATTCATGTTTCGCTTTATATTTATTGCACATTGTTTATAACTTTTCTTCATTAATATATAGAAATTAAATAAAGAAATAAATTAAATAAATTAAATAAATAATTTAATTAAATAATTAAATTATTCTAGTTAGAAAATAAACGGTACTGGTGCATTAAACGTACTCTTTTATATACTGATAAAGAAGTAAAGTTTGGTTAATGCTAATGACATAAAAAAAACAATAGGATGAAAATATAGTATTTTAGAAACAAATTTGGGCTATATATTTGCACATTAGGGGGGGGGGGGTTGGGAGTAAAGCATACCATACATTAAATGCGAAACCTAACCTAACCTAGGTACCTTTCCCTCCCCCCTAAACCCCCAAAAAACAATAATTTAAATATCGTAAACACAATGAAAACTACTCTATGCATTCCAATTCTTAATAGCGGTGTCTTGAAATAATCAGTCAGCTGGGTATCTGTTCCGGTATCTGTAGCATCTCCAGTTTGACATTCCATATACATATATAAAACAGTACGTTTGATGCAGTTGTGCCAAAAAATCTTTGCATTTAGACCAGAAGCAGTAATTAAACGAGAAATTTCTAAAGACAAGGAAAATGTCACTCCTCGACCTCCACTTTGAATACTGCAGTGTGGTCTTTGTTTTATAGATATACACAGCTTATCAATACTAAATTAGCTTAATTAAACAAAACTTAATTAAATTAAACTTAATTATTTTAGAAAACTAAAAACATACATTTTAGGAACAATTTTTCGTCGCTATAAAGGCTTGCTAATTAAAATTCCATTGGAGTCACTAGATGGAAAATGCAAAGCAGATACTGCACTTACTGCAACAGACTTTCGCAAAAATGTTACCCAAGCCCATTATGGCTGCTGATCTGTCTAACATGGCTTTTTACAGATTAATTATACTGTGTTATCATATTGCTTAACACTGAGCAGCCTTTACACTTCCCAGACTATTGCCAATTATTTTTTGAATAACGATTCTTCTACGGCCCTGAAAGTAGCTGCATTATCGTCAATAGAACATTAAAAACTAATGGAACGGATATTTGATTTGTATTTTATATTTTAACTAGTAGAAATCCTTATAATTCGATTAATTATAACATACCTTCAGGTCATAAAACACTTTTTTGGATATATTCATTGAACATACGGTCCTTAGCTGTATTATCTTCAATAGGATATTAAAAAACAATGGTTGCAATTGCTCTTGAACAATACTTCTACAAGTAGGAATCCAAATGATTCCATTAATTATAACATGCCCTCGGGTCTGTAAACCCTTTTTTGGACATATTTGTGGACCACACTATTTGGAATTTTCATTGAACAAATAAGAAAATCAACCCCCAGATTTTGAGACCTTTTGGTCAATATATACCAAATCATATTATTGAGTTTCAAATAAAGTGAAAGCACCATTCGATGCCTTTTTTTTTATGCTGATTACGAATATAATAAGTATTTATCTTAGAGATCTATTTATGCCCCCCCCCCCTATATAGGCTATACCTAACCCAACCTAACCTAACCTAGCCCTGAATTGGCATATATAGTAGGGAGGGGGGTGCTGAAATTCATTTTCAATAGAAATGCTTATTATATCCGTAATCAGCATAAAAAAGGCATCGAATGGTGTATTCACTTTAGTCCTAACTCAATAATATGATTTGGTATATATTGACCGACCTTTTCTGTACCTTCACAAGAAATGCCATACCCCCTCCCACCTACATTTTTGTGAATTGGCATCCCTGCTCGCCGCTGCATAAGAGGATGATGGTCTTGGTGAGAGGCTAGGTCAAGATCTACCCAATATAATTTTAGGTAATATTTTGCTTTCTGCCACATATTTTCTAAATTTGTTAAAACGTCTTGTTGGATTTTTTTTTAGAAATTTGGACTAACCACACAAGCGAAAACGCGAACTCTAAAAGGGAAAACTTGTTTAGTTACATTTTTCTGTAAAGTATCCGACAATTCTTAAAATTTATCCAGATCTCGCACGCCAACGACTACGCATCCACAGCTCTCTTCGTAACACTAATACACTCCCTTGTTACACAGAGCAAATTTTCTTAGTGACTGATGTTCCTCAAGTTTCGGAGCACATTAGAAACAATGCTGGATCCAGCAGTTTCAGCGGCGCTATTTCTCGCGCACCTACGGAGATTTGATCATCGAAGGTAACGCTACGTTCCTGATTGAGAGGTTTTTGAAATGATGGTTGCGCCATTTCACTCACTATTAAATAGGTGCTCGAAATATTTATCATTTTACAGACATTGCAAATAAAATTTACACTTCTTCAGTGCAACTTCCATAAGCTAAACATAGACACAGCGAGAAATAAAACTATGTAAAAGTCCAAGTTAAACCATAAAGATATGAACAGGTTTTTGCATTATTTTATGTTTGTATTCATTTCTGTATACATAAATTTATTTATATTTAAGGTGAGGGGGTATTGATGGAACCCAATTTGCCTAACTCTCCCCGAAAATTAGGCAAATTATTCAAAAACATGGCACATGCCTTATTATACTATTAATTAAGGTTACCATTACTTAAAAGCAAACCAATTAATTACTACCACTACTACTGCTGCTAACAACTTTCTGCAGCACCAAGCTTCCTGAGCACGCTCCTCCTCCTCCCCCCCAACCTATTCTAAGTATCTCTTTGAATAGAACTAATAAAAACAAAGACAACTTAACCGTAAAGTGTTATTTAATAAAGTAACATACATTCACTTTTTGAAAAACCAAGTATTGGTCAGAAACATTAATGTCTCTTTCAAAAATAACTCATGAACTTTAAGAGTCCAAAAAAATTAAAAAATAGACATTACTTAATTTTTCTTTCATGCCATAGCTTAAATTTACAAAAAAATAACGTCAAAAACAGTAGCGTCAATTGCAAGGGGGGGGGGGGGTGGGTATATGAAAAAAATAAAAAAAATACAGATTTTCCCTCTAGATTTGAAAATATATTCTCCCCCCCCCCGCTAAAGTCTTGTAAATTGACACCACTGGCCAAAGAAACAGGGTAAACCATTATTTCAGAAACCGTCTCTAATGACACTTATCTCATTATATCTTAACTACTCCAAATGTTACCTGAAACGCAATCGTGTGATTCGCCATGTGCTAAAAAGAGTATGTAATATTTCGTAAGCAAACAAGCTAAGTAAATACAGTGGGGTGGGTTCCGTAGTAATTTGTTTTTCAGCCATACATAATAGAGATGGCTTAAATAAAAAGGACAGCTGACAATTTCAACCGCTCTACAAACCATTATTATTTTCATAATGACAAAAAGTATAACAAAGCGCCAACATCTTTATTTTAAGCATTGCTTTGTTTGGTCAAATTGTTACTAACAATTTTCTGTTAGCTTAGGAAAACAGAACTATTGACAAGCAAAAATTTGTGCTAAGAGTTAGCAGAAATATTAATTGGATCAGAAATTTAGGTACGGTACCTTCAAAGGAAACGAAGCTTTAAAACAGCATTTAAAACTAAAAAAAAAAAATGTAAAGTACTACTTAATATTACAAAACATTCACAGCTATTCACAGTTTTTCCTTAAAGAAAAAGATTGCAAGTTTTTTTATATATATTTTTTTTTTTTGTGCCCAAAGTCAATCAAGACTTTTCTCCGACAATGTTTTGAATTGTTAGAGCATTTCAAGAGAATTCATTAGTAAAAATTCTCCTTTAGCTCATAGAAACAAAAATACCAGTGGAATTGCAATTACATTGACTCTTTCGGATAGCGGATGCAGGTCTTTAAATTTCTAACAATATTGTCTTCCTTTTTCTATCTTTTTTTTCATCTACTAAAGATAATTTTGATAAAATGATAGTATTTGGTCCCGCAATTTTAGACTTTTTTTTACAAACTGTCTAGATCTATTGGGTGGTGGTTGTCTCAGAATATTTTTTTTTGATAAAACTATAAAGTCAATATGTCTTAAGCTCAGATACTCTTCTATCCCCTAAGTCAGAACAATTTGTGACAAATCGCAATCATCTTTCTTTTAATTTCTAACAACGTGCTCTCTCTATTTTTTTTTTTAATTATAATTAATTTTTAGAAAAATGGTATTTTGCACTGGAATTTTATGGACTCTGTTTTTTTGGCATGAATATAATGGGAGGTGAGCGTCTAAAAAAATTTAAGATACAAAAAAGGACATTGGGACCCCCTAAAAATGTTTGACAATGAGACTACTGCCGTCGCCTAAGTTTGTTTCTTAGAAAAAATTTTAATTTTATTTTCGGTTGCCATAATTTGAAGCTATTTGTGATTTTTTCTTATTTCGTACTTCAATATATTGGTAAACTAAAGCATAATTTATAAAATACATCTTTCGAACATTAAAAACTGCCAATGTGTCCTAAACTTAAAAAATGAGCTCAGGTACTGACAACTACATAGGTATGTAATTACTATTACCGGCTAAATTTTGGATTCCTGGTGAGCGCAGATCTTCGGAAGGGTCTTCTCCCTTTCATGAAAAGTTCTTTTAATTAGTAATAAATGACAGAAAGAATAATTGTCATGTCAACCTGAGCTGGTTCTTCCATTCTTCAGCTGCGAGGAAAATAATGACCTCTCCAAATAAAGCAACTATTACATGAGAGCAATAACGCTACATTTTTGCAGTGGACTCTAAAAAGATCAATAATATTGCCAGAAGGGCCTGCCGTATGGTTGTTGGCTCCCTGGGCAAACCATAGTTTTACAGTGTTTGTAAGCAGATTTATAAAAAGAAATTTTCACTGAGAAAAACGCATATCAAACAGTTCGTGGTAACGAACTGTAAGTAAGAAGCAACCCGGCTCAATGGTAACCGAAACTCTAGAAAACAGTATTTTGATAAAAATAGATACACCAAAAGAATTAGATTTTAATGCTGATTTCAAATATATAAGTTTCATCAAGTCCTACCCATCAAAATTTACACGCCTGAGAAAATTTGGCTGATTTTCGAAAAAAGGGGGAAAGACCCTCTAAAAGCTATAGAACTCTGGTGAAAATTAAACCATCATATGGAGCGGATCAGAGAACCCGAGTATAGAGGTTTCAAGTTCTTATCTACAAAAATGTGGAATTTTGGATTTTTTGCCAGAAGAAAGATCACGGGTGCGTTTTTTTTTTTTTTTTTTTTTTTTTTTTTTTTTTTTTTTTTCCAGGGGTGATCGTATCGATCCAGTGGTCCCATAATATCGTGGGAGGGCTCATTCGAACGAAAATTAGAAGTTCTAGTGCCCTTTTTAAGTGACCAAAAAAAATGGAGGGCAACTAGGCCCCCTCCCACGCTCATTTTTTCCCCAAGTCACCCGATCAAAATTTTGAGATAGCCATTTTGTTCAGCATGGTCGAAAATATTATAACTATGTCTTTTAGGATGACTTAATCCCTCGAAACCCCCAGGAGGAGGGCTGAAAGTTATGAACTTTACCAAATGTTAACATATAGTATTGGTTATTGGGAAGTATACAGACGTTTTCAGGGGGAATTTTTTCTGGTAGTGGGTGGTTCGGGGGTTATATGGGAGGATCTTTTCATGAAGGAAGTTTTCATGGGGGAAGGAACATTGCTATGAAGGGGCGCCGGATTTCACATCATTATTTTTAAAAAAATCAGAAATTAAATATAAAAAAACAAGTTTTTCAACTGAAAGTAAGGAGCAACATCAAAACTTAAAACGAACAAAAAATATTAGCTATATGATTGGGTTCACCTTCTAGTCAATGCCTCGCTCTTTAAGCCACAGATTTTTTAGTACTTTCATAAGAGCTATTTATTCTAATTAACGGCCTTTGTGATTAAGGAGTCATTTTTAAAGAATTGGAACAAAATTTGAACTTTAGCTTAAAGAGCAAGGTATTGACTAGGCGGCAAACCCCCTAGGCTAATATACGTATTAAAAATATATGAATATAGAAGTTCGTTTCGTAAGTTAATTCGTAAGTTACGTATATTGATTACTAATAAAAACGTCCGTAAATAAAATTCAACAAGTTTCGAGAAAGCCATTTAACCAAATAACAGTAAAATTAATCTGCAAATTTCGTTTTAATTATTCATGCACGGTGAGCCAAAATCAAAACCTGCATTAATTCAAAAACGTTCACAAATGAAATAAAAAAAACAAGTTTTTTTTAATTGAAAGTAAGGAACGACATTAAAAGTTAAAACGAACAGAAATTATTCCGTATATGAAAGGGACTGTCCCCTCCTCAACGCCTCGCTCTTTACGCTAAAGTTTGACTTTCTCACAACTCAATTTTTTTTAAACAATAAAATTTTGTTTTAATTGCAAATTTTTTTAATTAACTTTAACGAAAATCACACCATCAGATTCAGCTTATCAAAGAACATTATTAAAGAAGCTTCAAACTCCTATCTGCAAAAATGTGGAATTTTGCATTTTAAAATAAAAGCTGCATTAACTAAAAAACGATCAGAAATTAAATAAAAAAAAACAAGTTTTTTAAACTGAAGGTAAAGAGAGACATTAAAACTTAAAACGAACAGAAATTATTCTGTATATGAAAGGGCCTGTCCCCTCCTCAAAGCCTCGCTCTTTACGCTAAAGTTTGACTCTGTCTCACAACTTTAGTTTTTAAAACAATAAAAAACTTAAGCGTAAAGAGCGAGGCTTTGAGGAGGGGATAGCCCCTTTCATATACGGAATAATTTCTGTTCGTTTTAAGTTTTAATGTCGCTCCTTACTTTCAGTTTAAAAAACTTGTTTTTTTTTTATTTAATTTTATTGAAAACAGGATGACTAGCCCCCTTCCCTTCGTATTGAGGGAGTCTGAAGCTTTATAAATTATGTTTTCACGATCAACAATTCCAATATTTTTATAGGAGGTCCTTCAGATCAATCTGGGTGGGAGGAGGGCGAAAATGAAAGATGGACCGGATGAGGTGGCACCTTCGCTCAGTTGTAATGAAATGATGTCCTTAAAAATATCGGAGAGGGCAGAAATTAGATTATTAAAAGTTTTTTTCTTTCATAAAAGACAAATCACAACCTCAAAACTTAAACATGTAGAAGCCACCTGTATACCAGCTTTAATACCTAGCCCGTGTAAGAATTACCGTTAATATCAGTGGACTGTCTCCTGTATACCCTTAATTTTTATGTTAAAATTGAATATATTCTTTTCTAGAGGCAATTTATCGTATTTTGTCTCTCAGTTTCTTCTTCTCTCCCCCTCTCTCTCACTCTCTTTTGCTCTCCCACTCTAACCACATCTCTTAGAAAATCTTAAGAAAACTTCAAAGAAAGTATCCCAAAAATGATAGCTTAGACTACTCCACTAACTTGATGGACGAGTGAGGATTCAAGTATCTCCAGGTTCATGGTTCCCAGGGCATATGCCCCAGGAACCAGTAACTGGAGTTTCACTCATCACCAACAATATCTAGAATTAATTTTGTCTAAATGGTTGACACTTGAAATATTTATGTCGATATTGTGTCTGGTTGTTGCAGAGCCTTGCGAAGTACCTTTCTGTTTATAAAAACTGATCAGGATGTCTGGCTAAAACGACAGTAGAATAATTAGAATTAGAACGTTCCAAGTTTCTTAGATACGTGCCACTATCAATAAGAAGCGTAAATTGAGGTTCTGGCAAGACTACGCCTTACTGCCAAAATAAAATACCTGACGAAGATAAATACAACCATCAAGCGAGGTAATTTCAAGCGGTACTGGTGCATTATGTGGGTACCGCGAAGAAGTCAAGTTTGGTTAATGCTAGTAAAATAAAATAGGATGAATATAATAGTTTAGAAACAAATTTGGGCTATATATTTGCACATTAGGGGTGGGGGATAATGCATAGCATATATTAAATACATAACCTAACCTAACCTAGGTGCCTTTCTCCCTCCTAAACCACCAAAAACAATCGTTTAAATATTGAGAAATCACGCCTTGCCATCATTTTATCTAGCAAATGACCCGTTATAATGAAATGTGTTTGACAGGTTTCGTGACTGGTTTCTTTGATAGATTATATAGCAATGCCCGCATAATGTACCAATACCTTTCAAGCTTCATTTTACCTCTTGCCCCTCCCTTCTCTCATTTTCTGTAAAGAGGCTTTCCTGAAAGATACCCACAAAGTGTTAGAAACAATCTCATGAATTCAAAAGAATTGAAGCTTTTCTTTCAAAACTAATGATACATGGAGCCACAAATGTAACTCTAAATTTATTATGGTACAGCCTATTCACAAGAAAGTGAGATATAAGAGATATGTATTTTTATCTAATTAAAAGGAGTGACGAGATTTTTATTTTGCTTACTTGGCTTCTTACTTGTCACTACCATCTTAAAGATCGAGGATTTTCCGCAATGCCCGTTCATTGTCGTAAGAATGATTGGGTATATTTAATATATGTAGTAATTTAAAGCCAAAATATCTGAAATTGTGAATGTGCTTGTCAGTATCTTGACATGTTGATGCTGCAACAAAGAGTTTTGAATTTTTAAAAGAAAAATAAGAAAAGAGACGAGAAGGATCTAGTCAGGTTAATTGCATTTTCGCTGAACCATATATGGGGGCATACAAGGTTTTTACATTAAAAGAGAATAAGACCCCGTATTTCTGTTAGGTTTATTTTTCCCCTAAATAATTTCCCTTTTCCTCAAAATAGTTCAAGCGATTCGAAAAAAGTTAGAGATGCACAGATACATGAGAGCCCTAAAAGCATAATCACAGGCAGCGCAATAGCGGTGCCTAAGTAAAGAGCGATGTAGGCACAATGTACTATTTTATTTTTGCTTTCTTGGTCTTAGACCAGGGCACTTCGTATCGAAGAAGTTATCGCAGAAATTTCGAACAGGGCTCATTCGATTGGAAATTGGATTGGCTTTTGCCCTTTTTAATAGTCGAAAGTGATTGGAAGGCAACTAAAACCCCTTCAATGCCCACCATTTCCCCAAAAACATCCAATCAAAATTGTGAGATAGCCATTTTGTTCAACGTAGTTGATTTCCAGATAGAAATTATGTTTTTGAGGGGGACACTCCCCCACAGCCCTCAAGGCAAGGGTTACAAGTTATGCCCTGGGGGCATATAAGGTTTTTTTGTAGAAAGCGTTGTCGTAGAAACTTCAAAAACGTCTCAATTGAGTGGAAATTGAAATGGCTAGTGCCCTTTTTAATATTCGAAAGTGATTGGAAGGCAACTAACACCCCTTCCATGCCTACCGTTTATCCAAACAAATCCACTCAAAATTTTGAGATTTCCAAAACCCCCTATGCCTTCCCGAGGCCAGAACATAATTTGCGCTTTACTGAAAAAATGTGCGCTTTACAAATTAATGTGCATTATCAGTTTAATATAAATATACTGATATTTAGTAATCAAAATGTTAATATTATTTGATTTATTAAAGTTATATAAGTAACAACATTTATATCATGCTTGCAGCGGCAGTTGCAACCTAGTAAAGAGTGAACCACAGCCCATAGTAATCAAAAGTTGAAAAACGTGTTTTCGAAACTGTCTAGTGAGAAAGAATTGTCATTTGACACTGAATCAGGAATGGTAACTATTGTTTCGGTTAATCTTAGAAGTAAAAGTTTATTGCGGAAACAAATTTACGGTAATATCAAAAAAGAGCCTGACACCCCTTAAAAATGGTGTCAAAATGAAATAAAAAGTGCACCATTGGAATCAGCATGGTCGAAAACTTTGTGTAGGATATTTATAGTCCTCCACCTTGAACATGAAGGAAACTGACTTATTTACATGGGTAGCACTGATCTGTCTCTCTTTTTTTCTTGCTCTTGTTTTCTAGCAGGGCTAGGGCGTGGACATATCATCATAGAGAGATGTGTCATAGTTCATTCAGAAGGTAATTAAATTTGTAACTGCCCTTTTTAAGTGACCAAAAAGATTGGAGGGCAAATAGCCCCCCCCCACTCCCTACAGGCCCCCTCCCCCCCTCCCCCCAAGCTAGTCCTATAAAAATTTGAGATAGCAATTTTGTTTAACATAGTTCAAAGGTCCAATATATATGGTTCTGATGATGATATGACCCTCCATAGTCCCTGGGGAAGAGCTCAATTGGGAACTGGATGTATCGATATCGGATATACGGATATTAGGCGCATTAATATTAAATGTACCGTGTTAGAAACATCGGCATTCGCTGTTGTTTTTTTTAATTATATTCTAAGCTCATTTTTTAAAGTCTGTTCCAGAAAGGTATAGTGGTTGCAGCGATAGCTGCAACCTAGTAAAGAGCGAACCACAACCTATAGTAACCAAAAGTTAAAAAGTGTTTTGAAAAAAACTGCCTAGTGAAAAAAATTCCCATCTGACACTGACTCAGAAACGTTAACTTTTATTTAGGTTCGCCTTAAAAAAAAAAGTTTATTGCGAAAAGAAATTTATGTTGATTTCGAAAAAAAACCTTTCGAAATTGTGACTTGCTTATTTAATTCAAACAAGTCACAAAAAAATCCAATTTTTCTGTTGGAATTGTGACTTGCTTATTGAATTCCAACAAATTATTGAAATTATTAAGATTTATGTACTTTTCAGTAGAAAAATGTAATTTTAACCGTAAATAGGCTATATCAATCGACACGGTTTGAACTTCAGCTGTAGTTTGAAGTTTCTTGAATACCATTTTAAATTTGACTATAGGACCATTGAAAGTAATATGTCCAGTATAATTTCAATTCAAATATTTGAATTTTAGCAGAAAAAGGGGAATGCTAGAAGAATTTTGAGTATAAAAAGATAATTATAAAAAAAAGGAAATATATTTTTGCTTTGAAATAAGTTGAGCTTTCTTATCTGCAAAATGAACACGCAGAAATTTATGTACAAAAATTATCTTTTAACTTTTACAATCCCTTTTTTTAAATACTGTTTTTGCTACTTACTGTATGTAGAAAATTTTTTAAGATGCTACCCTAGCCTTAACAGTACTAATGGTGAAAATATATTGCTTTCTGAATTCAATTTTTTCTAATTGATGACGAAAATCCTTTTGTGGGAAAACTTATGTTTTTGCGATGAACGTCATTTTTGTAATGAGACCCAAAAAGCGTTTGAAAAAAAAAATTCTTCCCTGGATTTGCCATAAACTTGCTGCTTATGCTGAATAACCAAGTAAGCAAATGTCGAAGAAAAGAAGACGCCTGTAAGGGTATTTCAGTCCTTTACGTATACTTTGGTAAGGAACCAAAAGCTTCCCCAAAAAAGAGGATTTTTTAAAATGGTGCACATTTCAACTGGACTCAGAAATGCTACACTTTAATAGCAAGAATCGTGCTTCAAAAACTCCGGTTTGCTACAGGATTAGCCTAAGTAAAGAACGATCTTGGCACAATGTTTTTTTTTTTTCTTGGTCTTAGACCACGGCACTTCGTATCGAAGGAGTTGTCGTAGAAATTCAAAAAGGGCTCATTCGATTGGAAATTGGAGTGGCTAGTGCCCTTTTCAATAGTTGAAAGTGATTGGAGGACAACTAGACCCCCCACGCCCATCATTCCCCCTAACACATCCAATCAAAATTTTGAGATAGCCATTTTGTTTAGCGTAGCTGATTTCCAGATAGAAAATATATTTTTGAGAAGGTCACTCTCCAACAACCCTCAGGGCAAAGGTTTTAAGGAATGACCTGGGGGCATATAAGAACGATGTTGGTACAATGTATTATTTTTTTCCTTTAGACCAGGGCACTTGGTATCGAAGAAGTTGTCGTAGAAACTTCAAAAAAGGCTCATTCAATTGGAAATTGGAGTTGCTTGTGCCCTTTTTAATAGTCGAAAGTGAATGGAAGGCAACTAACACCCCTTCCAAACCCACCTTTTCCCGAAACACTTCCAAAAAAAATTTTGAGATAGCTATTTTGTTCAGCGTAGTTGATTTCCAGACAGAAACAATGTTTTTGAGGAGGACACTCCCCCACAGCCCTAAGGGCAAGTGTTGTAAGTTATGCCCTGGGGCATATAAGGTTTTTATAGAAAGCGTTGTCGTATAAACTTCAAAAAAGGCCCATTCGATTGGAAATTCAAAGGACTAGTGCCCTTTTCAATAGTCGAAAGTGATTGGAGGGCAACTAACCACCCTCTCACGTCCACCTTTTTCCCAAACACATCCAATCAAAATTTTGAGATAGCCCTTTTGTTCAACGTAGTTGAAAGTTCTGTAAACTAGGTCTTTGAGGATGACAGCCCCCTCCCCACAGCCCTCAGGGCAAGGGTTGTAAGTTATGCCCTGGGGGCATATAAGCTTTTATAAAACGCGTTGTCGCACAAACTTCAAAAAGGGCTCATTTGATTGGAAATTGAAATGGCTAGTGCCTTTTTTAATAGTCGAAAGTGATTGGAAGGCAACTAACACCCTTTCCACGCCCACTAATTTCCCCAAACTCATCCAATCATAATTTTGAGATAGCCTTTTTGTTCGGCGAAGTTTAAAGTTAAGGAAATTATACCTTTGAGCAGGGCACTCCACCCACAGACTTCAGGGCAACGGTTATAAGTTATGCCCTGGGGCATATAAGCTTTTATTGAAATCTTTGTCGTAGAAACTTAAAAAAGGGCTCATTCGATTGGAAACTCAAAGGTCTAGTTCCATTTTTAATAGTCGAAAGTGATTTGAAGGCAACTAACCCCTCAAGCTTTTCAACAAACACATCCAATCCAAATTTTTAGATAGCAATTTTGTTCAGCGTAGTTGATTTCGAGATAGAAATTATGTTTTTGAGGAGGACACTCCCTCAAAACCCTCGAGACAAGGATTTTAAGTTATAACTTGGGGGCATGTTATGTTTTTATAGAGAGCGTTGTCGTAGAAACTTCAAAAAAGGCTGGTTCGATTGGAAATTCAAAGGGCTAGTGCCCTTTTTAATAGTCAAAACTGATTGGAGGGCAATTAACCCTCCTCTCAAACCCACCTTTTCCCCAAACGCATCCAATCAAAATTTTTAGATAGTCATTTTGTTCAACGTAGTTGAAAGTTCTGGAAATTAGGTCTTTGAGGATGGAAATTAGGTCTTTCAACTGATCAAAAGGCAAGATGCACCTGCTACTACTGCCATTAATGCTGATGCTGCTACTGTTACTACTACTACTAACACAAAACTATTTTTGCTACTAATGCTCCTACTACTACCACTACTACTATGATACTAGCACTATTGAAGCTGCGGATATAAAGGTGAAGCTTCTGAGAGAATACTGAAGGGAAGATGGGATTAAATCAAACCACACAAAATGAATGCAGATTGCCAAAAGGGCGTATCTCAATAGTGGATTTGGGTATTAAGTTGGAACTTTAAGAGAATGCTTAAAAGTGAAGATCAATTTAACAAAAGGTAATATGTGCATGCCACTAATAGGACTGCTACCGCTGCTAGATCTACTGCTACTACTACTACTATTACTACTACTATTGCTAGTACTACTACTACTACTACTATTACTAAACTACTCTGACTACTACTTCAATTGCAACTATTTGTAAGGCTAAGAATATTATCATCTTAATACTTTTAACTTGGTTGGATTTGATTGGGAAAGTTCTAGTGCCCTTTTTAGGAGGCAAAAGTAAAAAAGTGTTCGAAGATACTACAACAACTACCACTACTACTGCTACTACCACTACTGCAACTACTGGTTTTGTAGCGATTACTTCCAGGGCCGGCGATATTGAAGTTACAATTTCAGGAAATGCTAAGGGGAACGTTGAACTAAATCACAACATACTATGTGAATACATATATCCAAAAGAACGCATCAGCAATATATTTGGAGCGGCTTACATTATCAAGCTGGAGCTTCAAAGGCACCGTGAGAGGGATATCCTACTGACCAAAAGGCAATATGATTATACTACGACTTCAATTAATACGGCGGCTACAACTGATACTACTGCTACAAATACAACACTACTAGTGCTACAACTGCTCCTACTACTTTCACTACTATCATGCTGCTAGTGATATTAATATTAAGGGTATGAAGGTGAAAGTTTGAGAGAATATAGAGGGAAAAATTGAACTAAATCAAAACACATTACGTGCATGCAGATTTTCAAAAGGGCGTATCTTAGGAATGGATTAGGGAATTAGGTTTGAATTTTCAGGGAATGCTTAAATATATTATAAAGTTAAGAGCAATGTGGACACAATGTATTTTTTTTTTTATTTATTTATTTGTTGCTTTTTTTTCTGACCAAGATACTTCGTAGAGAAGGATTTGTCGTAGAAACTTCGAAAGGAGGTCGTTCGATTGGAAATTGAAAGCTCTAGTGTCAGAAGTGAAATGTGAGTCAAAGATGATTGGAGGGCAGAGTCAAAAGTGATTGCAGGACAAGAAGCCTTCCTCCCAAGCCCATTAATCTTCTAAACACATCCAATCCAAAGTTTGAGACAACCATTCTGTTCAGCATAGCTGAACGGTTCAGTAACTATGTCCCCTAGGGATATTGGGTATTTGAACCCCCCCCCGCCCGATTAGTCAATTTGCCTATTATACTCTAAAACTAAATGTTACTATAAAACAAAATGAAAAGACACTGTGTGTATGCTGGTTGCCAATAAAACATCTAAGCAGTATGCCAAGAACGGCTGATGGTATTAAGTTGAAACTTTCAGAGCTTTTACTTGTACTACTTCTGCTCTTACAATTTAACTAAATCAAAAGAGTGCAAGTGAATCTAGGTCATCTAAGAGCATAGGTAGAATTTAAGGGGAATGGTGTTCAGTTTTATTATTCAGATCAACATGAGGAGGTATAAATTTAAATTAAACAATACTATTTGTGTTCAGATTTTCAAAAAAGTGTATATTAAAATTGTGAAAATTTTTCTCCAACATAGATTCTTGGCTAAAGAAACCATCATTTACCAAAAATTATTTGTTTTGGGGGCACAAGCCTCCACAAACTACGGCCAGAATTTTTTTTTCGATTGGCTTTACACTTATATCTCAAAGCTATTGCATAAAGAAAATCTGCTGATCATTTTACATCATAGTTGCATTTCAAGAAGCATAAGCAATTACTAACTTTTTCTCTAAGAAACCTAATATTAAAACAAGGCACAAAAAGTCACAAATCTGGTTCCACATCTCGTGATCTTCAATGCATTGTTAACTTTCTTTTCTCTCTCTCTCTCTCTCTCTCTCTCTTTCTAATGTAGTATAAAATTCATGTCGGTCGCTATGGGTTGTGGGTTAACAACTTTTTTTTTATTCCATTCCTTTACTATAGTATCTAATTCTCCTCCTAGGTCACGTTAATGGTTAAGTTCCGTGATTCAAAACTGAGTTTCAAAAGAACACGAAACTTGGATTCAGAAGGGAAATTAAAATATTGTTTTCTTGACCAATATAGAGAGCAAGATTAAATTATAAAAGTTAAGAAATTATTTGTTCAAGGTAATAAGTAGGTTTTAGCATCTAAGTTTTTTTTTGCGTGGTGTAATATATTGAACGACTAACTGAAAACACTGGAAATAATGTTAAAAATTTTCATCTCTCTAAGGTTTCAAAAGAAAAAAAATCCAGACAGACCAGCAGTCAAGAATATCAGAACTTTCTGAAAAAAATTATCCTAAAATCATACAAGTAGAATGCTAAAGAAAGTATCTTTGTTGGACGACTTATTGCATAAATAAAAAAAAAAAAATGTATCCTAATGGGCTATATAAAAATGACCCATCCTTGAAAGATGTGAATGCTGATTTGGTATGTCTTTATTATTTTCAGTATAAAGTGATCAATCCATCAAAACATTCATTGAAACTTTTAGCACCGACGGCCTACCATCTATCTATCAATAAGTGAAAATGACATCATATTTATACAATCCTGAAAAAGGCTAATGCCAGCTTTGCCTCTCACTCAGACCATCTGTCTTGCCTTTGTCTCCAATTGGCAAAATGCTCGATGGCAACTTGATTTTAATTCAAAAATCAACGGATTAAATTCAAGAATCCAATTGCAACATGAATTAATACTTGGTATATAAATACTTGGTATTTCCTCAATCCCTTTGACAGCTCAGGCGTTTCGATCTTGAATTTGCTTTTGAATCACAGCAAGCCTTATACATTGACGGCTAGGGAAGGGGGAAACGGGGGGAAGGGGGAAAATGGCAGAAGCCAGACTCCTATTGCGTATTACTGTGTCGTAGTTTTTGTTCGTTTTGAGTTTGACTTAAATATTCAATTTAATTTTTACATTTTAAGATTTGTTGATCCATCTATAGTAGTACCTGCTATCTCTATGTTTTCTATGATCATTTATTTTAACTTCTGTTCGCTATGGGTTTTATTTATTCTTAAATAGTAATTTTTGGTCGTTCTAATTTAATGATTCTAATTAGTGGCCTTTGATTTATTTCAACAATCTCTGGACATTCCTTGGAGGTTTTAATTAAATGCCATTAGCCACTCTTGGGATATTTAAGCATAGCAGTGTCGTAATTTCGTCAAAATCCTGGGGAGGGGGAAAATTTGGAACCAATTTTCCGGAATCAACTGAAAATGACATAAAAATTGAAAAATAAGCCATTTAGTACCATGAAAGTACCATAAAGATACTTTATAGAACAATAAAGGTAAATATATACTAAAGAAAACTGATCCGTTTCTGTTGATGCTTAAGCGATGCAGACTTATATAAGTTTTGACAAGATTTTTGAAGAAACTAAATTTCAGCTGGGAGAGGGGGGGCAAACTCGGGTCTGGTGGGAGTCTGGAAGGGACAGTTGCTCCCCCTGCCCGTTAGCAAGTTACGCCCCTGACCCATAGTATCTTTTGATTGGATATTCTGACTTATTCTGACTAAGCACTGTTCAACATGCCCTGAAAGTTTGAACTTAATGCTCTTGGCCGTTCTTGATATGTAGATATTGCAGATATGCCTTTTCTGTAACTTGGATGTAGATAGTTTCTTATACTCTAGATCAATACACCCTTTAACAATCCTCGAAATTTCACCTCAATACTCTTAGTCTTTTCAGGCATACTCAGGGTCAAACACTCCCCCCTTCCCGATAATGAATGTTCCATGTTAAAAATTGACAAATTTGATAATTTAAAATCCTTTTCCCGGGGCTTTCGGGGGATGGCATCCGCATTGGCAAAGCTATTTGACCTGGTGACTATTTTGAATAAAATAGCATTTTAATGTTTCTATCATTGTAGAGGGGAGAATCTAGAAGGGCAAGAGTAGCGGGGTGGGGAGCTGGTTAATCTCTGTTCCTTTTTCTACTTGGCTCTCAACATGATTCTGAAGTTCCAACTTAATACCCTTAGCCATTCTTTTGATATGGCTATTCGTAAATAATTTCTGAGACCAGACTGGCTAATCATGATAAAACATAAGATTGCGAAGAAAGGAAGAAAACGAGGACAATTAACAGCCAGTGAAAAAAAAAAAGAAAAATTATGCAAATATTTCGGTCAAGACCTCCGCTTGACCGTCCTCAGTGCAGAACAAAACTGATAATAATATAAAAACCAAACCTTAATATAAAAACACAAAACTAAACTTGGATAACCCTTTCTCGGTAACGGTGAAAAGGTAACTGAATAAAAAACACAAGTCAAAATGGCATTTCACAATTTCATTTTACGTAAAGCCAGGCTATTTTTACGTCACTTTTCACCATTTTCCTCTACATACCCTGTAACTTTCAACCTAATACCTTAGTTGTTCCTTAGGTATTGCTGATACACCTTTATGACAACCAGCATACACATAGCATGTTTTGATTGTGTTTGGTGTTCATCTCCAAAGTTGTGGGGGGTCATGTCATTCCCACATGCATAATTGCTTGATCTTTAGACTATTTTGAGTAAGATGGCTCTTTCGAAATTTTGAGTTAATGTTTTTAGTGAGAGGATAGATAAACAGGCCATGGGAGGGGGCAGGGAACCCTTCAACCTCTTTAAACATCCCCCTCAGTATGTCCTGAAAGTTTCAGCTAAATACCCTCAGCCGTTCTTGAGATATTGCACATCCGCTTTTTGATACACTGGATGTACAGAGTGTCTTTTGATTTACTTTAAAATATCCTTCAACATTCTCCAAAGTTTCCCCTTAAAACACTTGGCCTTTTCGGATACACCCAGAATACAATTTTTTGTCTTTTTCCTAATGATAAATCCTCCATGTGAAGATTACATTGATTGCATTATTTACAGTCCTTATCCCGGGGCTTCGGGGGGCATTACATCCCTTGTGGCATATCTATTACACCTTTTGACTAGTTTGAACAAAGTGGTAGTTACAAAATTTCAACTATTTTTGAGAATAGGGGGACATAAAAAGGGAAAAGAGGGGGGACTGGTTGCCCTCCAATCTCTCTTCGACATCCACTTAACATACCTTGAAAGTTTCGTCATAATATTATAGCCGTTTTTTAGATATTGCTGATATTATTATTATTATTCATTTATTGCCCGTCAAAAAAAGGTATAAAAGGTACAGTAGACGGAGTAATCACTAAAGAAAACAAAAAAGAAAAAAAATACGTAAAAGAAGGACACGAACACACATTGAAAATTCAAACACATGAGAAAAGAAAACTCTTCATTGTATTAATACAAACAGTGACTATATGCATTACATTAATATAAAAAAACTATTGTGAACAAATTGTTGACCATGGATGATGAAACTTACTTTGAAAACGGGATAGAGATTTATTAATGCTAATATTAGGGTCAGCTAGCTTATACAAATGAATAATTTTACGGTTTCTTATCGAAGGGGGCAAATGTAGAGGATATTTAGCAAATCTGAAGAAGATTGATCGTAGGTGCTTTTTATCTGTAAGCATCTGTTAGGCTGTGGCGTTGTAAATAGAGGATAGAAGAAAACGGGTGGAACGTAGTTTGCTTTTTATAATTACAGCATAAGAGATGCTAAGTTTTCGGTTAAAGTTAGAATTCCGCAAACAATATTTACAACCTATAGATGTGCCGATTGGAAGGCTCAGGTAGTTAATATGGTCAGAGGGTTTAACAAGAGAACCGTCCATATCTATAAGAGAAGTAGAGGGATTTCGCCAATTGAAAAGGATTACTTCGGATTTCTCAGGATTAAAAGACAGACCGATTTTTGAATATTCATCTTTGAGGATTTTGAAATTCTGCTCAATGCGCTGGATCGTACGGCTGAGATTCAGGATGTCATCAGCATAACAGATAAGAGACATATCGATTCTCCCAAGAATGCATGAAGGAAGACACTTTGCCTGCGCTTCCAGGACACTATTATTGAACAGGGTTGGGGAAGTGATAGCTCCCTGTCTAGTCCCTTTCTTAACAAGGATGCGGTACTGAGGATTCACAAGCATATTCGAGAGAACCGAAGATTTTGACCTCAAACGAGAATTAATGCAATTATATAGGGAAGGATGAAGAGCCGATTGCAGGGAAAAACGGGATGGAAGTTTTAAACGCACTTTTAGATTTCTATATAAATCCCTGAGAACACGGACAACTGATGGGTTTACGCCTCGCCTTGCCATATGAAGAAGCATGGACGAATGAATTAAGGAATCGAACGCAAGTCTAACGTCATGTCCGGCGAGGATCATACTTTCTCCCGAGGATTCCGCGTCGACGAGGGCAGTAAAAACTGCTGTAAGAGCATGAGAACAGCCAAGATTAGCCTGAAAACCGAACTGATATGGGGGAACGTAACATTTCTGTCTTAACTCCTCAAGAAAAAGAAGCTTGAAAAGTTTGCATGTCGTAGTAGATACGGTGATGGGACGGAAAGAGGAACATTGCAGTTCAGATTTCCCTTTTTTTGGAATCGGAGACAGATCACCAATGCAGAACGAGGATGGAACAATATCTGTAACAAATATCATTTGCATGAAAAGGCTGAGGTGACGCACCAATAGATAACTTCCATTAATGATGTGTAGAGTGTTAACCTTATCTATCTCACAAGACCCTTTCTTTTTAAGTTGGGATATGGCTTTTATGACAGCGTCACAAGCAACAACAAAATCAAGGTCAGGAGATTCATCAATGAATTTGTAGAGCTCGTCACAAAATTGTGACTCTAAAACAGGATCAGGCTCAGAAAATTCATTTGAAAAATGGGATATCCACTCGGACAAAGGAATGTCATTCGGGTCTGGCAAATTGGAGGAGATAGTACGAGGTAATAGCTTCCACAGAAGATCAGGTGAATTCCTGACCTTCTCGGAATAAAGTGTCTGCATTTTACATTGATGAAGGGCAAGTTCCTTAGCAAAATGTTTTTTTTACATTCTTCTCAGTTCATTGACTGTTCCTTGACGGGGGCATAGAAGATCTCTCCATGATTTGTATCAAAATTTAGCAAGGTCACAAGCTTCAGACAGCGCAAGATTTTCGGACCACCCGGGAACTTGGGTACCAATACGTATTTTTTTAAGAGGAACTGCCCTTTTTTCAGCACACAAAAGTGCATGGCAGATTTCTGCGGAGTAGATATCAAGAGTTAATCTAACCTCATTAATGTCTTTATTAGAAGACTTTTGCAGAAGATGAAATGGAACCCGGATCTTGTTTAGGATACTATCTGAAATTTCAGTGTACTGAGATGTGTCAATTTTATTCCAATCGCGAGAAGTATACCACTTGGGCCGGTGAACAGTATAAGCCTGTAACACTGGAATCTGAGAAGCTTCTCGTTTGAAACTAAAAGCAATAGGAAGATGGTCTGAAACTTGAAATTTTGAAACTACCTCAACACAAGGTATATCAAGGTTATATGACACAACATGGTCGAGGTTAGATGTGCAAGAGGAAGAATGAATGTAAGTAAACTGAGCAGATTTCTGTTGAACTTTAGAATCATCATCAAATATTCCTAATAGTAAAGAAGCACGGATAGAAGCTGAAGACAAACCGCAATTTAAATCAAAATTAAAATCACCTACGATCAAGCACGGGATTTTCAGTTTAAGGACATCACGAAGACAAGAGCTAAGTTTACTAACTGCTAAAGCGAAATCTCTCTCCGAATCTTCATCTTTGTAATCTGTGGGTAAATACACATTTATTATTACGCACTCAACTACTCGAACAGCTAAAAAACTATCACAAGAAAAGAAAACACTAGAATTAAGATTCGATGCTACATAAGTAGCAATACCACCGGAAGCTCAGCCTTTAGAAGCACTACGTTTAGCTGGAACTGAAAAAGTTTTGAAGGTGGCTCTAATGTCAAGTAAACTAAGGCTGTGGTTGGTCAGGAAATGTTCCTGCAAACAAAGAATATCATGATTATGAAGTATATTTTCAAGAATAGTTTTTTTTTTTATAAGACCACCATTAATGGTCCAAGAGAGAAAACGAATATAAATTTATCTACTTAGCTGCCCGTTTATCGGTTTGAGCGTTGCCAGGGCATTTGATACTGTAACAGGTGTGATTAAACTCTTTACATGTAATGCAAAACATGTTCCGAACACATGGCTTATCCCTGGTGGAAGAGTGCTCCGAAGAACCACAGCGAGAGCACAGTTCTGCGTTCTTACAATCAGCAGCAAAATGTCCTTGCTGATGGCATCTGAAACACCGTCTAGGTATGAATATGAAATTATGGACAGTTAACTTTTCATAACCCACCTTCACAGAATTTTTCAGAAAAGAATCGAGATCACTCCGTTGTTCAAAATAAATCTTGTAGACGCGTGACTTGCCACACTGCAAAGCTTTGACACACTTTTGAATAATTTTCTCTAAATGTTTTTCATTCATTTCTGTTGGTACGCCTTTTATTACACCGATGAATGCGGGAGATTTTACAGAGGCTAATAGTCCAGGTTAGAACTTTTTCATCTGGTCAGCAATTGAAGAGGCAGCAGGTTTACTTCTTACGACAATTTTCCATTCTGATGGAGAACGTTTCACCTCTGAAATATCATTTGCAGCTTCAGGACATATTTTATCAATAAAATCTTTCCTTAATAGTGGAGATGAAAGATTGGACGGGTAATTTTTTAACACAACAGCATAGGTAGGAGGATTGGATTGGTCCTTGGTGCAAGACGACTGAGCGGAAGAGGGCCAGGGAGAAGTTGCCTGTACAGCGAGATGTTGCATATTTAGCTCACACAAACTGTCAATTTTACGGGAAAGTTCATTCATGCGACAGGTTAAGGCTGCAACGATCGCATCACCAATTGTTGGAATTTCACATGGTGAGTAAATCACGAATTTTGGGATCTTACGTTTTTCTTTCGATGCCGTAGATAACCACTTACAAATATCAAGGACATTTTCATCGTCTTTTTGGCATCTAATTAAACGCGTTCCAATTTCTAGCACCTGATGTAAGACCTCCTTTGCCTTTAGAATGGTTTCATGACTGAAAAAGCTTGTCGACTTAGCAACTATTATTTCTACTTTGATACTATCGATCATCGATCGAGAAATAAAATTCAGTATTGGATTTAAAATAATATCCGAGTCGCCCATTATTTCATAATTGCAATTACGTTAATAATATTCAATAGAAAAAAATCCACTCCAAATCAATGCCAAAAACTGTCGCCAATATAAACTCAATCCAATCAAGCAGGCAGTGACGTCACAGTGGAGTTACAGCTTTGTAGTCCGAGAAATTGTTTTCAAGGTCACTGAATTAATGAGATTTCAAAATCTAAAAAGATCTCCTCAACGCCTCGCTCTTTACGCTAAAGTTTAACTTTCCCACAACTTTATTTTTTGAAACAATAAAAAACTTTAGCGTAAAGAGCGAGGCGTTGAGGAGGGGATATCCCCTTTCATATACGGAATATTTTCTGCTCGTTTTATGTTTTAATGTTGCTCCTTACTTTCAGTTTAAAAAACTTGTTTTTTTATTTAATTTCTGATCGTTTTTTAGTTAATGCAGCTTTTATTTTGGCTCACCGTCATTGAATAAGAAAAAAAAATTGCATATTAATTTTACTTTTCTTTTGCTAAATGGCTTTCTCTAAATTTGGTTCTGATGTAATTTACAAATTAACTTACGTAACGAACTTCTATATTCGTAAATTTTTATTACGTATATTATGGGGTTCGCCCCCTAGTCAATACCTCGCTCTTTACGTTAAATTCAAATTGTGTTCCAATTCTTTAAGTATGATTCTTTAATCACACAGGCCGTTAATTATAATAAACATATCTGATGAAAGTACAAAAAAATTTGTTCCCTTGTGAATCAGACGAAATTGGGAAAAAAGGGGCGTGGGAGGGGGCCAAGTTACCTTCTAGCATTTTTGGTCTCTGAAAAGGGCACTATAACTTTCAATTTCCGTTCGAATGAGCTCTCTCTTGATGTTGTAGGACCACGTGGTCGGTACGATACCCCTTAAAAAAAAATTAATATTTAGAATCAGCAATATAAGCCCATTCTTTTGGTACATTTATCGACATGAAAATTCCGTTTTTTAAATTTTCGATTACTATTGAGCCGTATCGCTTTTTTTATGTTTTTTTTTATTACGCATATATTTTTACGTCTATGAGAGGGTTCTCCCCTTAGCCAATACCACGCTCTTTGCGCTAAAGTTAAAAAAATGTTTAAATCACAAACCCCTGAATCACAAAGGCCGTTTAACTAGGATAGATAGCTCTTTTCAAATCACTAAAAAAAAACTGTAGCGTAAAGAGCGAGGTATTGACTAGGGGGCAAACCCCCACACATACGTAATAATTTCTGTTCGTTTTAAGTTTTAATGTTGCTCCTTACTTTCAGTTGAAAAAACTTGTTTGTTTTTTTTTTATTTAATTTCTGATCGTTTTTAAATAATGCTAGGAAATCTGGTGCCCCCTTCACAGAAATATCCCTTCCCCCAAGGAAACATCCTCCACAGAAATATTCTCCCAAGTAACCCCCTCCTCCAGCCCCCCCCCACCAGAAGAAACATCCTTCCTGAAAATGTCTGTATAGTTCCCAATAACCAATACTATATGTAAAAATGGGCAAAGTTCATAACTTGCAGCCCTTCCCCAGGGAACGGTGGGGGATTAAGTCAACATAAAAGACATATTTATTATATTTTCAACTATGCTGAACAAAATGGCAAAATCTCAAAATTTTGATCGGGTGACTTTGGGGAAAAAATGAGCGTGGGAGGGGGCCTAGTTGCCCTCCATTTTTTTTGGTCACTTGGAAAGGGCACTAGAACTTTTAATTTCCATCCCAATGAGCTCTCCTGAGATATTCTAGGACAACTGGGTCAATACGATTACCCCTGGGGAAAAGAAAAAAAACAACAAAAAAACAAATAAACACGTATCCGTGATCTTTCTTCTGGCGAAAAAGGGAAAATTCCACATTTTTGTAGATAGGAGCTTGAAACCTCTACAGTAGGGTTCTCTAATACGCTGAATATGATGGTGTGATTTTCATTAAGGTTCAATAATTTTAGGGGGTCTTTCCTCCTTTTTTCGAAAATCAGCCAAAGTTTCTCAGGCGCGTAACTTTTGATGAGTAAGACTAAACTTGATGAAACCTGTATATTTGAAATCAGAATTAAACTTCGATTATTTTGATATATCCATTGGTATCAAAGTTCCACGTTTTAGAGTTTCGGTTACTATTGAGCCAGGTCGCTCCTTACTTACAATTCGTTACCATGAACTGTTTGAAACAGACCTTATATGTAAACAATGGACAACTTGCATAACTTGCAGCCCTTGAACCAGGGGCTGAAGGGGGAAAGGGGGTTGTCGACTCCGGAGATATAGTTATTTGACTGTTGGACTATTTGGAAAAAAATTTCTTATAAAAATTCTTATAAAGGGAACTAGAACTTTCTATTTCCAAACGAATGATCATTCTCGAAAGTTTGTACGACCACCACTTTTATAAAAGCCTTGTATATTAACAGTGGGCAGGTTGCGTAACTTACAGCCCTTGCTCCAAGGGCTGTGGGGGGTTTTGTCAACCTTGGAGGCACACTTTGCTGGCCTTTGGACTAATTTGAACCAAAAATAACCTTAAACGTTAACAATGGGCAAGTAGCATAACTTTTAGTCGTTGCCCCCGGGGGGTTGTCAACCCCAGAAGCATTGTTATTTTGCCTTTGGACTATTTTCAACAAAATGGCTATCTCGAAGTTTGGCCGGATCCAATTGATGGAAAGGACTGCGAGGGAAGGGGGGCTGGCTGCCCTCCAATCTGTTTTGACCCTTAAAAGGGAACAAGAAGTTTCAATTTACAATCAAATGAGCCTCCTCCAAAATTTGTATGACCGCCCCTTCCATGAAAATCTTAAATGTTAGCAATAAGCAACTAACATAACTTATAGTCCCTGCCCCGGGAGCTGGGGTGTCAATCCTGGAGGCATAGTTATTTTGACTTTGGACTATATTGAACAAAATGGCTATATTGAAAATTTTGATCGGATGCATTTGGGGAAAAAAGGCGTGGGGGGAGCTAGTTGCCCTCCAATCTCTTTAATGCTCTTAAAAAAGGTATTTGAATAATAAAAATTGACCCCTTATGGCTCTATGCTATAGACAACGCTACAGCGTTGCCTCTGACATGCCAAAAAACTAAAAGATTTTGCCAATTTTTGCGCTTTTTACTGCAACAAAGACAATGTTTGTAGCTTAACTTGTATAGTCTAAACAAAATTTGTATGAACTCATGCCCTAATTCCTAAGAGACACCACAGGTCCCAAAGGCTATGTAGTGATGGACGAGGCGTGATCCGTCGATGTTGATCTTATTAAATAGTTTCAGTGATGCGTCAATTTTCGATGAGAAACGTCAGAATTGTGTAAACTTTAATTTGACGTCTTTGACGGATCCCTGATTTAGGTGAGATAAAGCGTCCCAGAAAGCGCTTAGAATTCCAATTGATTTTATTACTTTTTGCTTGAATTACAAAGTTATTCAAAGATCTATATAGATACGCAGGGAAGATGATGGCATAAACCCAAAAGTTGAATTTTAAAAAATATCTAAAATAAATCAGCCCCCTTACCAAAAAAATCGACATGCTCAACGGGCGGTGAAGTTTTAGCAACTCCACATTCTCTTGTTGAAGGTAATGTGTATCAATTCAACCTCATATCTTTTTACGGAGTTGCCTCCCTCCCCCTAAAATACTATTTTTGTAAAAAGCATCCTATTTTGGTATTTTCATTGAAAACATTGAAAAAGGACAGCGTTGCCACCCCTGGATCTTGAAAAATATAGTAAGTGATAGTAATCTTTCAGAGTAATCTTGATAGTAATCTTGTGAAATTATAAGAAAATTTCACCTCTCTGAACTTTCAAAAGAAAAAAAAAATCCAGACAGACCAGCAATCAAGAATATCAGAACCTTCTGAAAAAAAAAGAATTGTGCTAAAATCGTATGAGTAGAAAGCTAAACAAAACATCTTTGCTGAGCAACTTAACGTGAAAAAAAAATATCCTAATGGGCTATTTTGAAAAACACACTTGAAATGTCTGAGTGCCGATTTTATATGTCTTTAATGTTTTCAGTAAAGTGATCAATAGATAAAAACATAGAAGGAAACATTTAGCACCGACGGCCTGCTCTGTGCCTGGAGTATAATATGCACGTTCTAGTTTGAAAACAATAGCGAAATATTGCAAAGTGGAATTTTAGAATGGACAATTTTGATGCAGGAGAAAGAGTTGTACAGTTATGCAAATCCTGTGGGTTTCAGGACTTTTTAGGAAAAAGGAAAATCAAGTATGCAGCTTAGACATTTTTTTTTGGTTTATTCAAGCAATAAACAATTAAAAGAAAAAAATACAGACAAATACTTGATATTTGTTGATGTCTTGACTAGGTAAAAGGTGTGTGGCTTTCTTGTCAGGTGTGTGGGCTTTCACAACCTTAAACCACTCGCCTCCTCAGTCTCTTCAACAGCTCAGACCTTTGGACCTTGAGTTTGGCTTTTGAATGAAGAATTGATCAAGTCTCTTATTTTTGGTTTGGCCAAATTAATACACGAGTATGCAAGACCTTGGAGGAGTTGATTCACCTTAGGTAAAGGGGCTAAGGACATGCCCAATTCTTTTGCTCTATAATAAGTAGAACTGTAAGCTTAGTTTCAGCTAAGCTCTAACTCAAGTTTATGTGACAACCCCGTCGACATGATGACCCATGGAAAAAAAGTGGACATACTCAATTACAAAGGATTTCACCAGTTTTTTACTTTAGGGTTTGGAAAACCCACGATTAAGGGTTTTTGAATATTGGAAGTACAATGTTAAAACTTTATTCAAATCTGTCAATATTTTTGGAATATTCATCCCATAAAAAATAAACAAACAGAAATTTAGTTTCTGCTCTAACATTTTAAGAATATTATCTACCCAAAATAGGTTTAGCTTTTTCTAAATCAGATATGTAGAGACAGTTCCTTCACTATAATAAATTAAAAAAAAAACATTTTTTTCAACTTACAGTAAGGAGCAACATTAAACGAAGAAAAATTATTCTGTATATGAGGGTGAGGCTGCCCCTTCCTCAACCGTCGCTCTTTATGCTAAAGTCTTATAGTTTCTTATAAATACTTTTCATTCAAAATCAGCGGCCCCTGTGGTATGTGTTACTGCCCATATGGCTCAGTTATTTGACCTTACTAAAGAAAATGCTTATCTCAAAATTTTGACCGGATGACTTTGGGAAAAAAGGGCGTGGGAGGTGGCTACCTACCCTCCATTCTTTTTGGTCACATAAAAAGGGGATTAGGGGTTTTGATTTCCGTTCAAATAAGTCCTTTCCCAATGTTCTAGGACCATTGGTTGAATACGATCATCCCTTCAAAAAAAAAAAAAAAAAAAACAAAAAAAACATCAATGATCTTTATTCTGGCAAAAAAAAGCAAAAAAAATGCAATTCCTCGTGTTTGTATATTGGAACTTGAAACTTCTACAGTAGGTTTTTCTGATACACTGAATCTGATGGTGAACTTTTCACAGGATTCCCGGGCTTTTAGGGGGGAGTATTTCCCCCTTTTCAAAATCAGGTTAATTTTCTCAGGCTCGTAGCCTTTTATGGGTAACCCTAAGCTTCATGAATGTTTTGTATTTGAAATCAGCATAGTAAGTTAATGTTTGCTGTTGACATGAATTACTGTTGACATCCATGAAAAACATCAAATAAATTGACCAACACTCATAACCGTCCAAGAAACATCCATAAATGTGAGAAAATTCCTGTTTTTACAAGTGAGAAAAATTCAGTTTTTTCATTCTCAGTGAGAAAACCATAAACCACGTGGCACGTACCGGACCTTTAGGGTCATCTCTACTGATGTGACTCAATAGTAACCGAAACTCTAAAAAACGAAATTTTTTATTAATATGTTATATATATATATATATATATATATATATATATATATATATATATATATATATATATATATATATATATATATATATATATATATATATATATATATATATATATATATATATATATATATATATATATATATATATATATATATATATATATATATATATATATATATATATATATATATATATATATATATATATATATATATATATATATATATATATATATATATATATATATATATATATATATATATATATATATATATATATATATATATATATATATATATATATATATATATATATATATATATATATATATATATATATATATATATATATTATATATATATATATAAAAATATATAAATATATATATATATATATATATATATATATATATATATATATATATATATATATATATATATATATATATATATATATATATATATATATATATATATATATATATATATATATATATATATATATATATATATATATATATATATATATATATATATATATAACATATTAATGAAAATTCCGTTTTTTAGAGTTTCGGTTACTATTGAGTCACATCAGTAGAGATGACCCTAAAGGTCCGGTACGTACCACGTGGTTTATGGTTTTCTCACTGAGATAGAAAAAACAGAATTTTTCTCACTTGAAAAAACAGGAATTTTCTCACATTTATGGATGTTTCTTGGATGGTTATGAGTGTTGGTCAATTTATTTGATGTTTTTCATGGATGTCAACAGTAATTCATGTCTGTTTTATGGTTTTTGTCAGTGAGAATGAAAAAAAAGGAACTATCTCACTTTGACGGATTATTGAGTCTAACGGGGACAGGGTCAATGACACTTCCTTCAAGATCTTGTTGTTGTTTTGGTCATGTGCACGCAAGACCTAACGGAATCCTGGAAACAGTTAGATCACGTGTTTCTTTTTCATCCAATCAGCAAGTCGGATACATATCCCTTCTCAGCCAATCAGAGGCTTGCTTGCATAATTTTCCCCGTTACATAACAATTCACCCTTGAGATTTCGTATATAACGGACATGCATTGTGATTAAATTATCAGAAAGTATTTTGACATAGTTGATGACACAAGAATGGGTATTTTTAATGAGTTTGAAGCCTTGGCAACTTCAATTTACCATGTAAGTTCTGATTTAGTACATTTTTTATTTTCAAAATAAAATTATTTTCCTTCGTCACCCTCCAGTATATTCAGGAATCCCCTCCCCCCTCCCACTCTAATACATACATCACTATGCAATCTTTTATATTCGCTAGATAACGTAAAATATGTTCCTTTTACCCTCAAAACCTAACCCATCCCCCATTGTTTTTACAATCAAATTCTCGCGAAAAGAAATACTTATCTTTTCAATAAATATAGCTTTTCTCTATTGTGATTTAAAGTGTCCACTGACTTCTACCAATTCTTAATGCAATATGCCGCTCTGGTTTGACATAATGAGTTTTGTCCCCCTTTTCCTGTGTGTTTACGAACGCGGTGCCAAGTCAAAGGAACTGTTTCTCCATCAAAATTAAAACACATTTTTCAGACAATTGCAATAATTAAGCATAGTCCTATGTAATGCTCTATTTTGGAGAAGTAAAATGAATTATTTTCAAAGAGATTGGAGACCAATCTGCTGCATGGGATGATATCTTTCGGGGGGGGGGAGGGGGTATTTTTCCATGTCTTTTCTCAGGGATATTTTCCGTGGGGATTATTTTCCTCAGGGTGTTTTTATGGGGGTGGGGGTAAATACCAGCTACCGAAAAAGGATAAGGAAAGATAAAAAATACCGCTAATACTTTAAATGGATCAAACGAGGCATGCTCAATGCAGATTAAAACCAGAAAAGAACAGAAACGCCTAAAATAAGAAATTCTTCAAACAGCTTAGAAACAAACTAGGCCGACTTTTATAGGCTGAATTTTGAACGGGTCACTGAGCCGTAATTCATCTTTCTCAGATTCAAAAGGATGCGATATCTTTCGGGGGGGGGGGGGGGGGGGTATTTTTCCATGTCTTTTCTCAGGGATATTTTCCATGGGGATTTTTTTCCTCGGGCTGTTTTTCTGGGGGTGGGGGTAAATACCAGCTATCGAAAAAGGATAAGGAAAGATAAAAAAAATACCACTAATACTTTAAATGCATCAAACGAGGCATGCTCAATGCAGATTAAAACCAGAAAAGATCAGAAACGCCTAAAAATAAGAAATTCTTCAAACAGCTTAGAAACAAAACTAGGCCGACTTTTATAGGCTGAATTTTGAACGGCTCAGTGAGCCGTAATTTATCTTTCTCAGATTCAAAAGGATGCGACTAGTATATTTCACGAAATTTTGTTACGTTTTGCATTACTGAAATGAGATAAATGCTTTTCTAGACAAGTGATTATGGTTAGTGGGAGGGGGGGGGGGGGTACTAATTTTCCTTCTGTAAAAAGGGTAAAATTATTTTCTAAACTAAATTTTTTCTCTTCTTTAAGGACAATGGTGAAGAATGTGCCCCACCTCCCAGTAAGAGAGCACGGGGTCAAGGTAAAACCCCTGCAACCGTTGTTCAATATGGCCGTTGGCCGAAACCCCTCAGCTCCACGCTGCCTACCCAAGTGCAGCCATCTGTGCAAGCCCTTGACATCACTGGCTCGACTGCAAAAGTCCGTACCGTCACTGGTCCTACTGCACAGGCCGCAGCCCAATCTGCGCAAGAAATTAACGACGTCGGCCCGTCCGCCCTCCAACACGCACTACCCGGACCATCTGGCACCCAAGTGCAGCCAGGATTTGCAAATGTGAGCATTTTTTTCCTACTTATATTATAGAAATATATATCTATTTCTTCCAATGTATTTTAGTCTTTTCTTTTCACTATTTTTCAACCCAATATAAACTTGTCTCAGAGATATTAAAATATTATTTTCTCTATAATCTCACACCCCTTGTTTTAAATTTCTCTGCTCCCCCCTCCCTGAGAGATATCTAAATATAATGTAATTTTTTTTGTATGTCAAAGAAACCACTCTTTCTAATCTTTGCTATTTTCTATGCATTCCCCACTCCACTGTTGCTATCTCTTCGCTATCTTATCATTATATTTTTTGCTTATTTTCGAGTTTACTGGTATCTCACAGTTTGAAACTCAACATGCTATTTTTCACCTTGAATATTATAGTTTTAATTTTTGGCATAAGGCTCCACACTTACATATAAACAGATCTGTTCCACCTCTTTTCCTGTTTAGTTCTATCATTAGCGGTTTTAGTCAAGTCTAGATTTTCAATGCTTTTACATAATTCTGTTGTTTGGCCAAGAAAATAGCGAAATTGTCTGCAAAATTAGCGATAGATATTTTGAAAATTGTAATTCTATGTAAGAGCTAAAAAATTTAAATCCCAAAAAATAATGATTGCTATTTATGACATGGCGGAAAAGGGGGGGGGGTTGTGTTTCACCCGTCAAATTAAAACGGTTTCATGCAGACAATTGCAATAATTAAGCACATGCCTATGCAATCTCTATTTGTTGGAGAACCAGTGAAATCTCGTTATTTTCAAAATAAGGTCTAACAATATATTTAGGACATTGGTGAAAGGGGGGAGGGGAACATGCCACAATTCTGTCACTACCTCTTTGTAAAGTGAAAAAAAAACTGTGTCTGCACGTGAAAATTATGGTGCCGGGAATTTCGCTAAGAAAAAGATAACTTTTTACACCGGGGCCCCCGGGACGCACTGGTGAGCCTGAGAAGCACCGGGGGAAGTGCCGGGGGAAGCGCCACGATGGCCGGCTCTGAGGGGGAGCATTAAATAGTGGAAATTGGGAAAGGAGGTAGTTTGAACAAAATCAAATTGTCAATTCTAGGTAATGTGTTTTAGATTTTCGTTAAGTTGGATTTTCTTTCAGTTGAATTAATCAAATGCTACTATATGTATACTGCTACTACTACTATTACTACTAAGCGCGTTTTAAATAATAATCAAAATTTAAACAGTAGGGATGATTAGAACATTTTGAAAATAAGCTATATTTCATTTATAGGTTGGACCATTGGTCCCATACTCGTCGTTATCATCATCATCATCATCATCCTCATCATTTGAAGAAGGAGAGGAAGAACTCGCGTCTACAGAATTTCATGTCATTCAGGACAATTCACATATCAATGAATGGGATGGTATTGTTAATTCCGATGAAATACCTGATAATATTGATGAGTCTATAGAAAAATTTTTAAATGTAGAACCAAGCACAGTTGAGCAAGGTAATGTTCATAGTTCAGAGGGGGACTTGCCATTGCTAAGTCCAAATACCATGCTAATTTTAGACGATTTTACTCTGGGTTTAACAGGGAATCCTCCTCTAGCCCCCACTGATTACCTACTTCCACTTCAAACAAATGAAGTGGAACATTCGCATACCCCAAATATTGAACAATGTGGGGGAGGGGGTGTTGATAATATACAAGAAGGGGAGGGGGGTACAACTTTTCCAGACTTTCAGCTGTCCAACACAATTTTAAATACAATAGCTGTCAATACTGTGACTTTTGGTGATCCTTTTAATTCGCTTTTGTGTGGTAATTTTGTGTTTGATCCTATAGAAATTGTGCATGAATATGTAGATAAAATTCGTGCACTACTGGAGAACCAAATTCAGTTGTGGGGAGGTAGGGATTCAATTAAGGTTTCTATTGTTTTAAAGGTTTTTTATTTAAATGAGGGGAAAAATGAAGTTTATTATCATTATGTACATTCCGAGTTGCGCGTGATTTATCCGAATTTAGAAAATTTTGAGGGTGTTTTTAGAGAGTGGGTAGGTCATATTATTGCGCATCTCGAGAACTTTAACGAAAACGGTAGTGGGTCTGTGGTTTTATTTATTGAAAATTTAAGCGTGAATATTTGTAAATTTAAAAAAAGATTTTATTTTAAGCGGGGGGGCCGGTGGGGTGGGGCCAAGGGCAGTAGTTTTAAATTATAATCCAGATATAGAAGGTTGTCAAGGTTTCCAGCGGATCTGTTTTGAAACAGGTCAAAAAGGTTTCAAGTATGCTTTCCTCATATCAGCATTCGAGCCTATAGCACGTGACGCTACCAAGACGAATTTAGACGATTGGGCTGTACATGGGAAGGAAGGGTCCAATTTCCCCATTGTAGATTTCTCTTGTTTAGAAGGAAAATACCCAGTAACGCTACGATCTATTGATATTTTTGAAAGGGCTAATGCCCATTTAAATATCGGCGTTACTGTGGTTCAGTATGAAACTGAATTTGAAGATGGGATTCGTTTAAAAAAGAAGGGGGTGGTCTTCCCTGTAAGGGGCCTGGCAATTGATTTGGTCAGACACTGGGTTTGGTTGTTGTATACACCCCCATCTAGTGACCTTGCCAATTCAATTGGCCATTTTAACCCGATCACAGACATCAGTAGAGTTCTGGAGGAGGGTAAGAATAGGGGGACACGTCTCTATTGTCCGACATGCCTCTCTCGATTTTGAACTGAATTAAAGTTGCAAAATCACATGAGGCATTGTAGACGGCATGGCTACCAGACAGTGGAAACCGTTTCAGGGGATGGGGCTATTTTATGTTTTAAAAATTTCCAGAACACCCTCCTCCAGTGCAACAAAATATCTTTGGACTGTGAAGCTAAGCTGGTGGAGTTGAAAGATCCCCAATATCCAAACCGAGTCAAAGAACACCAGGCTATTGCAGTTTCCTATGCACACGCGCAAAGAGACAGTTCTAACACCATGCGGTTGTTTGAAATAGTAGAAACATTGGATGAGGGGGACGAGTGCATGGTCAAGGCACTGACTAAACTAATTGGCACGGCTAATGGTGCTATTTCTCGTTTGAGAAATATCTATTACCCAATGGTTTTGTCTGCAGAGGATCGTCTCGCGATTAAAAATCAAAAAATATGTTGGGTTTGTAAGGAAGAGTTTGTAGAGGGGGATAAGGGGACTAAAAGGAAAAGAGGGGGGAAGGGGAAAGTCTGAGACCATGACCACTTGTGGCAGGAAATATCCTCTGGGGGTGGTAATTTTAGGGGGGTTGCGCATCAATCGTGTAACTTAAATGTTAGCCAGCAGTTTTTCATCCCTGTTTTTATTCACAACTCAAATTAAGATTTAAAATTTATTTTACCGGCACTGGCACGTATGCAAAGGGATGGAGAGGGAGTAGACAGTCATTGGGTAAATAAGTCATTTATTTGTAACATTATTCCTAAATCGGCCGAGATGTTGCTGCTTCTCGGGCTGAAATGGCAGGCAGTGGATAATGGGCATACGTGTTGGAATAAAATCAGGTTTTTAGATTATTTTCGTTTTTTTCCCAAGGCATTGAGTCAATTGATTCAAGTGCAGAAAAGCGACAATTTTGATAGCTTTCCCTTGCTTAAACAGCACTTTCCAGACAGTGAAATGTATGACCTATTAACCTGCAAAGGTATATATGCATATGATTATTACTGTTCTGGCGCTCGCTTAAGCGAAGAGAAACTACCTCCAATTGAAGGTTTTCACAATTCACTGACCAGTAGTGAATGCACAGCCGAGGAATATGAGTTTGCCAAGAAGGTGTGGTCCAAGGGGTATTGTAAAAATGGGTGGGATTATTGTAGACTGTACTTGGCCACTGACGTTTTAACTCTGTTGGATATAGTCTGTAAGAACACAGACCAAATCTATTCAGAGTTCGGGTTAGATATAGGCTACTATTTTTCTACACCACATTTAGTGATGGATTTGATTTTAAAAATTAGTAGGGAGGAAATAGGCCTAATCACCGACGTAGATCAGCACCTTTTTGTAGAGCGTTCAATGAGGGGAGGGTATTTTTTTCACGGGGACCGCGTCTTGTCAACCGATCTGAGCGGACAAAGCACCGATGCAAAATCAAATGCAGTGTTCTTGGACATGAACTCATTGTACCCCTCGGCATTGTCTCACTACTCTTTACCGTGTGGCAACTATCAATGGCTTGAGAATCCTTTTGAGCTCCCCGACATTACCACCGCCGAGGACAATGGGCCAAAAGGATGGTTCTTTGAAGTTGACGGGCACATTCCGCTGGCGCTTCGAGAATCAGTCAAAAATTTTGTTTTTCCCGGTATCAATCGGCCAGTGACCAGGGACTCATTGAGCCCCTACAGTTGATCATTGGTTGAGGATATAGGGATGCAATGGACTCCCTCTAAGCAGAAACTGATTGCTGATTTGGACCCTAAGGAGAATATCGTTGTTCACCATGTGCTTTTGCACTGGATGGTGAACAATGGTTTCAAGATCACCAAAATACACAGGGTCCTGCAGTTCAATCAACATATTGCAGTTCCTGCAGTTCAATACTTGAAAACGTTTATCGACACTTTTGTCGATAAACGCTCTAGGGCAAACTCAAAGGTAGAGAAGGAAATGTACAAACTGATTCTAAATTCAGCGTTTGGCAAAATTTGTGAAGGCGTACGTAATAGATCTCGCTGTAAAGCCGTGACTGCCACTCTAATTTGTACACGAAAGAGAGTTAGCCACAATTATTTCTTGTTCATAAGAACAGAGGAGAGCATGGTGTTACTACACAAGCAACAGAGAAATGTAGCACTAACGAAGATTATAGTAGGTGGTTGTTCAGTGTTAGAGATTACAAAACAGCTTATGCGGTTGTTTTTTTACTGATTGTTAAATGTACACAGGCCAAGGGAGGGGGGGGGGGTTCAAGTTTAATATGGGGATAAAGATTCTCTGCTGTTAAAGGTAAATGGGACTGAAGATTTATTTGGTGGTATAGAAAAGGGGGAACACATCAGCTCACGGATGGATTTCACCAACTGGAATCCGTCCCTCTACCCCGAGTTGGTGAAACGTCAAGCCCCCAACCAACTATTAATGAAAATCAGAGACGGGGAGTGATTTGATATCCAGAGGGGTGTTCCCGGGCTCTAAAGTTTATTGCGTTAAAACACATAGTGGGGGTGAAAAGCAGGCGTGTAAAGGGGTGCCTACACATTTTGTAAAGAGCAATTTCAACATGAGCGTGTACAGAGACTGTGTAGAAAGTAGCCTAGTGCCGAGAGCACAAGTGCTTGCGATTCGCTCTCTACAGTATAGAAATTATACTGTGAGAGTGGAAAAGAATGCAATGTCATGTATATCTGATAAAGTCTTTGTGCTCGAGAATGGTGTGAGTGTCCTGCCCCATGGCCACTACCATATATCAGACAGAGTTGAATGCATAGACTATCGCAATTAACTTGGTCTGGATAAATTAACCTAATCCGACTAATCAACTAACCAACTAACCACCACCAACCCATTCATAAATTAACTAACCACCCAACCCATTTATAAATTAACTAACCATCTTAACCCAACCACTAACCTGTAGCAGCAGCAGTGCCGACAACTATTGTCTACGTTTTTTCCACCGCGGCCCCCGGAGGGGGGCCCTTCCCGTGGCCGCCCAGGGGAAGGGGGGGGGGGGTCCCACCCACGGCCGGTCGGCCTCCCGCCCAGTGACCCCGGGGGGGGAGGGTCCCACACCTTTAAATTCAATATAATTTTCAACGGTGCTAGTTCATTTTCCAAGGGTTTTTTTTGCTTTTTTTCTGTTGTTTTCAAGTATTTTTTTGTTGTATGGAAAAGTGTGCTACTCTGTGCTAATGTACATAAAGTGTTGTTCTTGCTCTTGTTCATGTTGATGGACAAAAAAAAAGTGTTTTAAGACAATAAGTGTTGTTCATGTTGATGGACAAAAAGTGTTTAAAGACAATAAGTGTTGTTGTTGATGGACGAAAAGTGCTTTTATTTATGTTGTACATAAAGTGTCATTTTTATCATTGTTCATGTTGAACAAATAGTTTTCATGTTGCCGAAATAAATGCTGCCTTGAAATATTGTTTTTTTTTGTTGTTCTTGTTAACGTAGATAGATCTATGGAAAAGTTATTACTACTACTTATTCATTGGACACGTATGATTTACAGTTAGTTATAGTCCGACTGTTGTCAACAGCAGCAGCAGCATGTATCAATTTAAAACACCCTTCAGATCGTTTCTGTGTGGGCTCTCAATGTCGGGGAAAACAACACTCTTAACTAGAATAATTAAAATTGCGATAAAATGTTTTTGGAAAAACCGAAAAAAATCTACTATTGCTATAGTATTTGGCAGGAGTCCTATGATCAATTAAAAGCAATTGCCACAACTATACCAATACAATTCATACAGGGACTTGATGTTTTCAATAGTATTGAATCGAACTCGTGGCTGATTATTGATGATTTGGCTGAATCCATTGAACAGTTCTCACAGAAAATGCTACAACTATTCACTATTCGATCTCACTATGAACACATTTCCGTTACTCTGGTTCTACAAAATCTGTTTCATTAGAGCAAATGTATGCGAACATTTGCTTTGAATTGCACTATCTATATTATCTATCGAGTTGTTCGTGATTCTAGCTCGTTAATAACTCTCAATAAACAGATATACCCCTGCGCCCCAAAATTTCTGTTGTCAGCGTACACTCAAGCGACTAATAAACCCTACGGTTACATTTTGCTGGATCTTAATCAGAGCCCGCCCGAGGATCTACGTGTAGTCACCGACATTTTCAACAATGAAATTACAGTATATCTTCCGGTGAACAGTAGAAAAGGCTATTAGTTGCAATTATGACACTGAAGAAACTACACGAACAACGACATTTATTTTCCGTTTTAAGCACTTCAAAACCCTTGCTTAGGAAGGCCATACTCAAACATGGGGTTGACAATGATTTCATTAATCTAATATCTGAACTTTGTTTAAATTTAACTGAGGGCAATGTTCAACTGCCAGATGGTTTTAGAAAACAGACAAAGCAACATCGTTCCACTGCACGCGCATTGGCTTGTAAAAACAAGGGAAACAATTTTAAAAGAAAACGGCTCCTTCAAGCAGGTGGTAGCTTTTTCACACTTTTGCTGCCAATAATTGCAGGACTTGTAAACAGTTTTCTCTAGAGAGAGAATGGCAAAACCCTATAAATTGACACCATTTGAACTGGTACTCTCACTCGTTGAACATTTTGAACACAATCTTAGAAGATTAATTAATGATGAGCGTATTGCAGGTGACAAACAGTTGCTTTTACACCAAGTTGCATTGCGAAGTGTGGACTAACATAAACCTTATCTTGAGAAACCCGTCACTGTCGCCAATCCCTCTAAACAGGAAACATCTCCTCAAGATTATGCAGCAGCATCAAAGGAGAAAGAATTGAATTCCATTGTATCGAAAATTGGAAACCTATTGCCAGTGACCTATCGAGAACAGAGTAACAGAGTATTATCTCATCTCATGTTGGAAACTGGTGATCAAGTTCAAGTTGACAGCACAGGGAAACGAATTATAATTCAGGGACAAAGTTATAATCTACTTGATTTAATTTGTGATATGGTGACGAATCGTAAAGGACTTTTATCCTTTGACAATAATCTATACACCTTTCTAAGTGTATCAAACTTTCCCAAGTCTTATTGACAATAAGCGAATTCTTAAGAAACTAAGAGAATATAGTCCTCCAACAACACCCACACCATTTAAAAAAGAAGAAGAAGATTCAATATTTGAAAATACTAGCAGCAGCAGCAGCAATGATTTTACAACACCTTTGGCTGCTAGTCAAAAGCGAAGACGAATTGATTCACCCTCCAGTGTGCAAAAGGGGAGTGGACATTACACTACGTGTTTGCGTTCAAAATGGATGACGCTCTGAAAGGTGTCTATGAATATATTGGTGAAGCGGAAAGTTTAAGTTCTCCCAAAACGCTTTCCAAAGCTGTCTCCGTCACCACATTGAAAAAAGCAAAAGAGTATCTAGATAATGAACCGAGTTACACACTGCATCGGAATCACAGGCTTCACAGCAAACAATATCGACAAACTAAAGCCTTTTTCCCTCTGCATATAATGCAAACGGATCTTTTAACTTTAGACGCAATTCAACAGCGTCACAATTCACCCTACAAATATATTCTGGTGGCAATCAGTGTCTTTAGTCGCTATGCCTATGCCATTCCATTACGATAAAAAGGAGGTGTTGAAGTTGCTCAGGCCATTGAAAGTATTCTTGAACAAGATTCGTATAGAACAATTCAATCGGATCGTGGTAGTGAATTTGTTAATCCCCATGTGCAAAAGGTTCTTTTCAAATATAATACTTCACTTTATCATAGTCACAGTCCGATAAAGGCTGCATTGGCTGAACGATTAATAAGAACAATTCGTCTATTAATTTCAAGATATTGTACTCTGAAAACTACACCGGCTTTTATTCATGATTTAGATAAAATCATGCGGATATACAACCATCGACCTCATCGATCTCTGTCCAACTCAATCCCTCGGGATATTCACTGCAATGAAAATACATTTGATGCTTTTCTACAGAAATATTATAATGGTGAAAAAGAAAAAAAAATGTGAAGAAGAAATTCAATGTTGGTGATACTGTTCGAATTTATAGAACCACCAATATTTTTGAAAAGGGTAATTATTTATGGAGCACCGAACTTTTTAAAGTGTCCAAAATCCTGGACACCGAGCACACGACATATCGACTGCGAGACACCAAAGATGATGAGATTCTCGGCGGTTTTTATGAATATGAACTGCAAAAAGTTAGAAACACTAGTGAAATTTATCAAATTGAAAAGATATTAAAGAGTCGTACTCGTAGGGGCAAGAGATAGTTGCTTGTTCGCTGCCTGGGATACAAATGAGATTTTGATTCTTGGGTCAGTGTTGAAGACATTGACAATGCGCAATGATTTCTATGCGACTTTCATGTCCAATGTTTCTGATCCTCTCTACAATGATCTGAAGAGAACAAGTGATCTTTGGACGAAACTCTCCCCCACCATCAAATTCGATGGAAAGTATGAAGTGGCTCTTGTCGACTGTATTCTCAAAAATACCCACGGCATCCTGAGAAAGGATCGTAAATATGAAATAAAAATTAGACCCTATGATTGGCCGCCACCACCATCTTCAAGTTATCAAGAACAAATTCAAAAAATCAATTGGATGAATTATCCATATATTGAATTACCCTACGAGGAACTCACCTGTATGAACGATTTATGTGGTTCTATTAATAAAAGAATTTCCGTTCGTAAAAAAGGAGCTTTTCATTTCAACTATTCAAAGGAGGAGGGTAAGATCTACATGAGTTCACCTATTGCCAGTGAAAAATTTATTCTCAGTGATAATCTAAAGGATGTTCCTGGCTTTAAGCTCAATTTAATCAATGGCAAAAGTGCCGGAAACACTGATTTCAATTTTGCTTACTATCCGCCTGCCTTCTCCACGGACACTTGTATATTTCTCTATGAGTCATTTGTGGAAACATCTAGTGTTGGTAATTCAAATTTTCCCCTCCTACGAGTTCTTGAACGAAAAACCAATCAAGAGCACATTCATCACTACACTATAAAGCATCTTCAGTATATTCTCGTAAACACTTCCTATTTGGAACTCTGTCAGTTAACACTAAGAACTGAATTGGGTGATCCCATAGCAATTTCAAAAGGTTTGGCTGTGATTACATGCCATTTTCGTCCCATCGTTCAACAGCAAGATATCTAATAAAAAAGTGGTATTTACTTGTCCTGATATTGACTGCTATGTTAATACTCTTGGCCCAAGACAACAGGGCAATGGAATAGACTATTACAAAGGTCGCTCGTCAATGTCTGGCTACGGTCTTGGCAGTTGGTTTGCTAAGCTCTTTCGCTCTTCACTACCACTGGCTAGAAAATATCTTGTACCGGCTGCGACGGATTTTGCATCCTCTACACTATACGGTTGGGGCTCTGGCAAGGATTTTAAAAAAAGTGCTACGGAAAATCTTAGGTCCAGTGCGCGAACCCTTGGCGAGGGATTAAAACAAAATGGTAAAGGCTTAAAAAGGTCAAGAAACAATGCATCACTCATCAGTCTCCACTCAGGTCGAAAACGAAAGACATCATCCCTCTTGTCAAAGAAAAGAAGGAAAAAGCCGACACGTAGTGTAAACAGAAGAAGAAGTCACAGGAAGAAAATTGTTAGATCTAAACTAGATTTCTTCTCCTAAGATGTCCTACCTATCGCATAAGGATTCTCAACCTTCAATCACCGCCTCATTGAATCTATTCAATGCAGAAAATGTTGATGTGAGTGTCAAGCATAGATACTATGAACAATTTTATCCACAACAACCCCTCTCCGATAGTATCCACTTTCAAATTAATTCCAATGAAGACTACTTTATGGACATGTCTTCGACATTTATAGATTTACAAATAAAATTCCGGAAATCCGATAATACAATGCCAATTCGGGCCGATGGTATATCCTATGAAAATTGTATATTACATAATCTATTTCGTCAAATTAGTGTCTACATCAATGGCACGCTGGTGAGCACAAGCATCAATCTCTCAAATTATACAAGCTATATGCAATTCATTATGATGACACCCAAGTCATACAAGGAATTGAGAGGCATCTCCAATGTATATTAATATATTACTAATATTGATAGTACAGATGCACTTAAAATGCTACAACTTGTGATTTATATCTATTTAGAAAAATATATCATTAAATTTTTCATATACCCCAATGGCGGCCACCCAATGTTAAAGTGGATGTAAAACTGACGCTTTCACCCTCCAATTTCATATTGAGAAAAGAACTTACTGCCAATCCTGATGTAAATCTCTCCCTCACCTCGGCAATACTTCATGTACGCAAACAACAGGTCATGAGTTCTGTTGCTTTGGCGGTGGAAAAACTGAGAGCCAATGGAAATAATATTAAACTACTTGTTCCTCACACAATCACCAATCAACGTCATATTGCAATGGGCTCACGCACCTTCACCGATTCATCCTTTATCAATGGTGAAATTCCGTCAAAACTCGCTTTGGCATTTGTAAAAAGCGCCAGTGCAATAAGATCGTGGACTGAATGCCCACATAAATTCGAGATGTTTCGACTTTCATCTTTTGTTTGCAGAGTAAATAGTATCACACTTTACACTAGGTAGTATTATAAATAATATATAAAATTGTGTGAGTTGACCATAAAAACTCTAGATTACGATTCGCAGCTATTTGAAAATGGAATAATCGAATATATGTTGGCTTAAACAAAAGGTATCATTGTTCTGAATTTGTCTGGTACACAGGATATGAGTATATTACGTACAGGGAGTGTGCGTTTAGAGTGTACATTTGCCGACCCATTGGCTGAGAGTATTGCACTAATCTCACTAAATCAATATGAAACCTATTGGGAAATCACTCCTGAAGGCAGTGTTCTACTAGACTTGGCTTCATGAACACCAGTCAAATAATCAATGTATTTAATATGGACCCCTACATGTCCCATTACAAATACTATAGTCTGCCCTCGACTTTCTTTGAAAAATTAAAAGTATCAACAATGCCTTGATTATTGTTAATAGCAGTCCGTCGACTGTGCTGACGGGTCTGTGCATCTTTCAAACAATGAAGACGTGAATTTTTTGATCCTCTTGGTATACCCTATACATTATACACACCTCACATCAGCAACTATATTGAGAGCAGTGGGAAAACTATTATTCAAAATCGGAAGAGGGTGCAGTATCTAACGACTAAAAGCTGTGGCTTCCATGCACTACTATATTTTGTGTTCCGATGTCGCGGCTATACTTACAAGCAGTTTCTCCACATTTATGGTGACAATCCACGTCTGAACGACTTTCTAGTGGAAAATATCCTCTCAGACCTATACAGTATTGATTTCAGTGACCTAAAAGTAAAGTGCTAAAAAAATGTTTGTGAATTTGTTTATTAATAAAATGCATATATATATACAACAATGTCTTTAAATCTTCACTTTAGATTTCTTCTTCTTCGATGTATAGGCAACTGTCGTGAACCACAAATGCAGGTAAATCATTTGGATTCACTGTATATTGATCTTGATTGACTGCAAAGTCAGGGTCACATTTTCTACAGTACAATGTAACTTCACTCTTGTCATATTTCTTTGTAAAGTCAAAGATGAAATTTGCTCCTATGATTTGATGGTCACAGCTTTCAAACGACCAAATTTTAAAAATATTGCATACAATGTTCTAAGATTGTAAATGATGTACGGTAGCTGCCAATAAATATCAACTAGGTTTAGGAAAATGACTTGTATTTTTGCCAATATAATGAGGTAGAAACCAAATTGTCTTGTTACCCCAACAGTTGAATCGTAGACCAGATTTTTCTTCCCAGAATAATTTAAATCCACGACGATATCAATCTCGTAGAAATAAACTAAAATCACGTTTGGGATTCTTTCCAATCATAGCGGGATAAGTATTCTCCCACTGATCACATTTATCATAGTAACAATTGGAGGACAGGTGCCCTCTAGGGTGAGAGTCACACACCTTCTCAAGACATGAGTTACATCCTTTAATTTGCACTGCATAGCCTCTATGTAATTTACAAGGATTACATAATTTACACTTTTTACTATAGTCATCGATAATTGTACAATTCTTACATTGATTCAAACTGCCAAGAGTTTACATGCACAGTTGACATGTATAGAACATTTTTGGTTTCCGATGTCAACTCTCTCACAGCTAAAACGAAACTGATCGTCCCTGCCGACGGATAAATTCAGGGTGGAGGAATGTGGAGAGGAGTAGCTCCTTAACGTTACCTCTTTCGAATTTGGCGTGGGAGCCATCTACATTGAATCTATTGGCAATGTTTTCAAAAGAATATCTATAATATGCTTCTGCTTGGTTCCAATTAATATATCAATAAATTGACTAAAAGTATCTGAATCATATTTTAAAAGTTTCATACAATAGTCTACTGGCGCAGAGCCACTCCTCGTTATATTTTCAAGTGTTCTCTGACGAGAGAATATCCTGCGTTGAAGGGATAGCTCAAGAAAATCGTCATCCAAAATCAAAAGTTTTTCCATAAGAACTAGATTCCTAATTCGCTCTTTCTCGAATTTATTCATTTTTCAATACTTTCACTCTGACTATTGACTCTAGACTGACCCTGATTGGCTGAGAAGGAAACACGTGATCTAACTGTTTCCTATTCCGTTAGGTCTTGCGTGCACATGACCAAAACAACAACAAGATCTTGAAGGAAGTGTCATTGACCCTGTCCCCGTTAGACTCAATAATCCATCAAAGTGAGAAAGTTTCTGTTTTTTCATTCTCACTGACAAAAACCATAAAACAGACATGAATTTCTGTTGACATCCATTAAAAACATCAAATAAATTTACCAACACTCATAACCGTCCAAGAAACAACCATAAATGTGAGAAAATTCCTGTTTTTTCAAGTGAGAAAAATTCTGTTTTTTCATTCTCAGTGAGAAAACCATAAACCACGTGGTACGTACCGGACCCTTAGGGTCATCTCTACTCACATCGTTCCTTACTTACAGTTCGTTACAACGAACTGTTTGATAATGCTACCCAGGTAGGTGAAGCTATCTACCTGATTCATTTTCTCGTTACCTAACACCACCCCTTCATCCTTATTTATTATTAATCTAAGTGAATATATGAATGTTTTCTTATGTGGGGACGATGAATATATTTATTTGGTTTGGACATACTTGGTTTGGACATATATGGTTTGGGTGTATTTTGTGAATTATCAAAAAAAGGTACAGTGCATAATCCAGAACAGACTCAAGAAATGAAGGTAGGCTAATCATAATGAAATATACCAAACTATGAAGAAAATATAATACTTCAGTAACAAAATTATGGAAACTACAACAAAGAATTATGGAAAAAAGCGTTTAATTAAATACCTAATCACCTCTGTATACTAAATATTTACTTAAAATATACCTGCATAATAGTTTATTTCACGAAAGAATAAGCTAATTATAACCGAATGTGAGGGAAAAACCGGTTCTATACTCAGACCAAACAAAGCGAACTTCTTGAGTGTTTTCTAGATAATACACAAGTATATATATATATCTATATATATATATATATATATATATATATATATATATATATATATATATATATATATATATATATATATATATATATATATATATATATATATATATATATATATATATATATATATATATATATATATATATATATATATATATATATATATATATATATATATATATATATATATATATATATATATATATATATATATATATATATATATATATATATATATATATATATATATATATATATATATATATATATATATATATATATATATATATATATATATATATTTTTTTTTTTTTTTTTTTTTTTTTTTTTTTTTTTTTTTTTTTTTTTTTTTTTTTTTTATATATATATATATATATATATATATATATATATATATATATATATATATATATATATGGTACATGGAAACTATATGGGCCTTTAAAAGGAAACCAGTCACGAAAAATCCGTCCATTCAAGAGACCGATATAGAGTAATGCAATGCAAGGCGTGGTTTTCATTGCGTATACGATATTTAAACTGTTTTTTTTTGGGGGGGTTTAGGTTGGCGAAAAATGTACCAAGGTTAGGTTAGGTTACTTACTTAAGATATGCTATGCTTTACCCCCCACTCCCCTAATGTGCAAATATATAACCCAAATTTGTTTATAAACTAATGTATATTCATCCTATTTAATTTTAAATAGGATAAATAGGAAGTGTGTACTTAGTGCCAGCAAACAAAGTAACGTGCAAGGAGAGATTGAGTTACAAAAATAAAAAAGACTCCGAGTTATATTAAAGCCACCGAGGTGAAAGATCCCTGACGAACGGTTCTAAGGTGTTAGGAATTTTTTTTACCTTCCTTCCATTACTCTATAGCTAATTGTTTACAGACCAATAATATTTGCCTCTTGCATTTTATCGCATCAATCATTTCTTCCTGTTGCTCTAAGAACAGAGTTTCTACATAGATCTATTCATTATGTTATTTTAGCCATCAAGGTGCACATGGAAGCGATAATATACACTCTAACTCATTATTGAATAGAGCTATTATTCTTCCGTTTGGGAAATATGGTCTTAAATCGCTCAATGTCGGGCAAGCAAATGTTAGATAATCAAAATGATTGCTTGTTTAAACTCTTCTATAGACAGGAAATGATTTCGTTCTGAAATGGACTAAGAATTTTAGAAAGCACAATCTGAATGATAAACTAAGTACGTATATATTGGAAGTCTTTGAGCCCGGGTCTTCACCCCGTATCTAAACATATTTAAATATTTCCCACGTATTTTCCATTTTTCAAGACACTAGAAAATATTTTTGCAGACAGAAAAAGGTTACTTTTGGAATTTGACCAATTTGAAGAGTATGGAATAAGTATAAACCACCTACTCACACAAGGTAGACCAACTGCGCAGCATGGCCTTTGGGCCCTACCCTTACTCCATAATCTAAAGATGCTAAAGATTTTCCAATGTTTTGTACATATATGTATCCTCCAACACATTAAAAATTGGTTCTTTAAACTCTCCTATAGACAGATAACGGTTACTTTGTATATGGACTGAGCGTTTGAATTGGTCCAGTTTGAGTATACCAAATTAGGATTGACCATGTAAGCAAGCTAAGAGAGCCTTTGAGCCCTGTCCTCCTCCCACAATCTCAAGATGTTTATAATTTTCTGTATTCTTGCCAAGGTCTTTCAAGATATTGGAAGCAATGGGACAGGAAATGGTTGCCTTTGGAAACTGAGTAAGAGCTCGAAAGAGTACAATTTGAAGAGTAAGGAATAAAGTTGGGCCTACATACACAGGGTGAACCTTTAGGTCCTCCCACCCCCTGAATCTAAGGAATTTTACGATTTTCCACATATTTTCCCATAACTTTCATGATATTAAAAGAAAATCAATTTTTCAAACTAACCTTTAGACAAGAAATGGACTAGAAGTTCGAAGGAGTACAATCGAAGGTGGATTCTTCTAACCCTCTCCCAAACCAAAAGGTATTTACAATTTCCACATATTTTCTTAAATCTTTCAAGAGACTATGAAATGACTAGCTCTCTTTGGACATAATTGATATCTATTAAAAATGGACTAGGGATTTAATGGAGTACAATTTGTAAGCCGAGTATGTACAAAGAAGGAACTTTCAGGTCTTACCCTTTTCACAACATTTAAAACATTTAAAATACACCTTAAATTTTCCTACGTCTTTCATTTAGTTCACCTACTTTTTTATTCTTTCAAGTGTGCCCCTTCCCCCTCAAAATAAGCCACTGCTTACTTACCGAGAGTAGTAATTTTTCATTTTTAAAGCGTTCATAATAAAGAAGATAATTTCTTTAACCACATTGGCCTGACATCACATAAAGAAAGAAAAACGAGCAAAAATGGTGTTTTTATAGGCCAAATGAAAATACTGAAAAAACACAACAAAGCGAATATTTCGAGAGGAAAAACGCCTCTCTTCTTCAGCGCGAAACGAAATAATGTATCCAAGGAAAGTGCCGAAGAAAAAAACAACAAAAAACAAACGCGGAAAGTCAATGTGAAAAGAACCAAAAAACCAAAGAAAAAACTTAAAAGATGAATAAAATTCCATAAAAGCCAAAAATTAAAACCAAATGCCTAACAACCATAAAAGTGAGTTATTCGCCAATATCCGCGATTTGCACAAAATCCATAAAATTCTGAACTGCCATCGACGGATACTAGCGAACAACTGAGAAAGAAAAGAAGAAAACAATTCATTCGCTCAAAAACAAAACGAACCAGCAATTAAATAAGTTGGAGAACTATGTCATCTGATTTCGGATTTTAATTAATGCATTTCTTGCAGACACCCTTTGAGACCTAAGGGGTTGTTCACGTGTTTGATTAGATGACTGGGAAAGTGGTTCAAGGTTTATTTCAGGGATTACAGGGATTACGAGTCATATTTCAGTTTTCTCAAAAGAGAAGCTGATACTTTAGTAATGCTGAAGAAGAGAGATGTTTGTCCTCTCGAAATATTCGCTTTGTTGTGTTTTTTTAGTATTTTCATTTGGCCTATAAAAACCCCATTTTTGCTCGTTTTTCTTTCTTTATGTTCATAATAAATACATCATTTAGAGAATTAATTGGGGTATTCAATATATTGAATTAGAAATTTCTCATAGCAAATTCAATTGTTCTCTTAAAAATTTAATTTAAAAAAATTATTTTCTGATAAAAGTATAAAGCAGCATTAAAACTTACAAAGAACAGAAACTATCCTATATAATAGGGGATTGCTACCGCTGCAACCTATCACGATTTACGCAAAAGTTTGATTGGCGTTTTACCGAAAACATCTAGCAAGTTCAAAAGCAAGTTGAAACTTTTGAACAAACAATTTGATTATTTGAAGCAAACGATAATATATAACCTTCTTCATTCTCGGAGCTGGTTGATTAAATGTTTTAATTTTTAAACATTTTATGAGATTTCTCTTCTGTAAGAGCTTCCATTCTTGGAGCACTGAGAGGAAAAAAGGCCACTTTACCGTGAAGGGTGTGGGAATAGGGGGTAGCAGTCCCCTTTTGTGTAGAATATTTTCAGTTTCATGTTGCTCTTTAATTTCATAAGCAAATTAATTTCTGTTCACTTGTAACGCTTTTTTTGGTGTAATCTAAATGAGGGAGGAATTCTCGCCCCAGCCTCCTGAGCTTTAGGCTGAAATTGAACTTACGCATAACTATGCATCGGAAATTAAATACATCCCTCATATACCGTGTCGCAGATAAACTTTCAGCTCATACCCAGAGTTGCCACAACGGTCAGTTCCTTAAGTGCTACGAATACCCGAATTTTTGGACTACAGAGTAATTTTTGGTGTTGCTATCAACAGTTGACTGTAATGGTGCCAAAATGAAAACCTTTATGAACGGAAAACAAAGAAAAAAATGACAAAATAGCCAAACTATCCAATAAAATAATATAAAGACATTAAAAATAAAAAATGAAAAGAAATAAGGGTAAAAAACAAAAAAACTCATATTTGAAAAATTATATTTATCGCCTTGTACGAGAAGTAACAACTCCATAGCTTTTGTTCATCGAGTTATATTATCTTCAGTGCTTGGCCTCCAGAAAAATCTCCCTCCCACCGTTGATAATTCCCCCAGGAAAATTCCCTCAAACTTAAAATTGATCAGCCTTAGAGAAAGCAGTACAAATAAAAATAATGAAAAAATAAGGAATTCTGGAATATTCTACCTATATTCCAAGATTTAAGAATAATATCTGGTATGGGACGGGGGTAAGCGGCCTATGACCTGTGGGCTACCATAGGTGACCCGTCGAATTTTAGTTTTTATAATAATAATTATAAGAGTTTAAAATTATAAGTTTAAAGCGCATCGTAATTATTTTCTTGATACAGTTTTTCTTATTATTCACTAACTGTCTTAAAATGAAAACATGAATGATCCAAACGTTCCTTTGAGATTAAGATTTTCGTTGGTTTTCACCCGGAGCCAAAAAAGGCTGCCGACCCTAGTATTTATTTTCACTTTTTCATTTTATTTTACTTGTTTATTTTTTGCGTTTCTGGGGGATTATTTATCACTACTGGGTAAAACAAAAGTTAACACTGGGGCTGCGGGGGTGATACCAGCCCCAAAGGCAAAGTTAATAGATATTTTGAAGTATTTGGACAATATATATATCTCAAAATTTTGATTCGATATCATAAGGGTTATAGGATGGCTGAATAGCAGAAAAAGAACCGAGGGGATGTTGATTACCCTCCAGCAGCTTTCAGCCTTTAAACAGGGTACTAGAACTTTCAATTTACCATCAAAGCATCCCCCATCTAAGTTTCTAAGATAGCCCTTTCTTGTAGAGGGTAGAAATAAGTTTTTTGTCCCTGTTCTCGGTGCATTTTCTTGGAGAAGCACTTTTTTTTCTTCTTTTTTTTTAATTCTTTACAAGCTTGAGAACTAAAATTTTAATTTATGACTGATGGAAATTTCAAAGTGACAATGTCCTAAATTTTTAATATTTAAGCTGTGCTAGAAAGCAATTTTGGTGTTTTGTCACAGTTTACCTGGGGAATACGAATTCTTTGATCGACGATTATGTCAAGTTTGTAATGCCGCGATAGCATAATATCAAGTTTTACCCTTTACTTATGTTTTTAATTTCATTTATAAACCGGAAGTAGTGTTATTCAAGCAACTATCTAAAAGTGTAAAATAGGCTCTTACAAAAGAGTTTATTTCAAGGAGAAGCCAAATTTGGCAAACACCCAAAAAAAAACAAGTGGATCACATGCAACATGTAGAGAACTGTGAATGAAATGCTAAAATATGGAGTTTCCACAGAAAAAATACTGTTATCGAAGACTTGTTTCCGCGTGTATGCCAGATTTGTATTATTTAGTTGTGTCACTTTGTCGTCACTTCTGTTGTGACTTACAAAAAGGTAATCAGACCATTTTCGGTATGCTTTTTGATAGTTTTATTCCACTAAAAAGAAATTATGGTTTTAGTCAGAATTGTATCTAGTGAAATATCAGAACATGAGAAACTGCGAAAATCAGACTATTTATAAGATAGATGGCAAAACGAGTCTTCTTTTATACCTTTTCTTAGTTTGTTTTTGTGCGTTCAGTCCGACCGTTCTTCTCCTTGAGAAGCGGTTGCTGCTGTAGGCGAGTATTTTGGAGTACTTTCGGAAGGGCACTACAGAGTCGGGACTAAGGCCTAGCAACTTTGTTGGATCATTTGCCCCAACTCCGTTGGCGCAGCAACTTTGATAATGTTAAACATTATTATACTGAGGAATAATACTTTCTTGAAAAGCTAAATCGCCATTCCCAACATCAGCCGATACTTTTCAAACCACTCTTATATGACATACAAACGGAACGTGAAACAACAAGAATTTACCAAATCGACCAAATAAATCAAATAAACCCTGCGCAAATCCCTAGGCTTTTTGAACCACTTTAACTATGGTTTGAAAATTATCGACGCAGAAATTGCATACTTGAAATAGATGGCAGTAATGTGCAACTTTAGTCGGTCGTTGTTTTCAAGAGAAAAGTTTCAAACCATTGTGAATTTGAGCTAGCAAGTATTTGAAAAAGCACAATATATATTGGATTTTTTTTCAAGTTGAATGTTATTGGAAGCATTCAAGTCATTTTTAAAGGGTAACAGCTACTATATCGAATCGAAATACATGCTAGAAGCGTAATATCATTTTAAAATCTTAGGGCACTAAGAATAGTAATTCTTTTTAAAGATTAACATAAATTTGAAAGGCGTTCGAAAATTTGAAGAAAGTTCTAAACTATTGGCCAAACAGCATGAATCCATAGAGGAAATAACCAGTTTGATCAGTAGAGATCATGAAATCAAATTGAACACACAAAAAATATAAAAATATTAACGGGGAATTGTTTTGCCATGAATCAATTTTTATTTATTAATTTTTCTTTTAATCAGTAGTCTAATTTTCTCAGTTTCTAACGTTTAACAGAAATAAAGTGGTTTTTCCATGCTTTTCTAAAGGACTGTATTTTTAGGGTAAAATGTATGTCTACGCATTGAAAGCTTAAGAGGTTTTTAAGGATTTTATTCTATTTAATTTGTTTGCTCTCTCGTAAAAAGGGATAATTGAGCACTTATAGTGAAAAAAGAAAAAAAATATTAGGCAATTTAAAAGGAATATGACGGATCTTATAATGGAGCTAAACCTAAACCCTGCAGTTTTTTAGGGTTGTTTTTTTTCGGAAGGGGGGGGGGGATTCACATTTTTTTTAATTTTCTCGGCATTAAAAGTTTTGCCTGATCTTAAATCCAGGGACATTTCCCTAGATAAACTGTGACTGAAAACCTCAATTGCTTTCTAGTAGAGCTTAAGGGGGAACAGTACAGAAACATTCCTTACTATATCTTCCATGTTAAATATTTTTAGCTTGTCTGGTGACAATAGACGCATAAAGACATCGATTTTATTTTCTATCTGTTCCTCTGATCTAGCTATATAATCTGAGCTTACTATTTTTTTTTTACTGGGCTTTTTAAATTTGGCTTTTTGTGGAAATTTCTTTTCAACCAGTGGTGCCAATTAGGGGGCGGGGGGGGGCCATGGACCCCCTAGACTTTTAAAATAACCTTTCATTTATATTTCACAGCCATTTTCTATCTTAGTTATGTGCTATATTAAACCAGCGAGACTGGATAACTGGTCGTGTTTTTTTGTTGCCCCGGTTTATTGTTTTGCACAGCTATTTTTAATTTTACTTTTAGCACTTTTACTTTTAGCACTTTTAATTTTTGATGGCCTTGTTTTGAAATGTCCCGTCTTTCCCACTCTTGTACCACCCTAATTCTACCATAGGAGATAATCTTGCTTTGAAATGTCTAAGAGCGTTTCTACGCTATTTTATTACCCTATCCTTGACCGGAAATGTGATTTCTGAGTAGGGTTTACTCAAAACCAAACGTCAGCTGGTCAGTATTTCTTTGTTTTTTCTTGTTAAAAATTCGTAATAAAACTATGAATAAAAGCGACAACAAACTTTGGATTTTTTTACGATGAAAATGCGGTAGAAAATGAAGAAACTGGCAATAGTGACAGCGCTCAAAGTGTCAACATGAAGGTTTGGTCTGCATTCCTGAACCCCTTGCGGGTTCCAGTAGCAGTAGCAGTCAAGAACCTCTCTCAGATATCTCTAGGATGCGTCACGACAAACCAGCTCAACCCATTCTTGAGAGATATCCAGCTTGCACTGTTAACGGTAGGAAATCCAGTGCAAATTACTATAAGACTTATGAATGGATTGAATACTCGAAAAACTTGAATTACGTGTTTTGTTTTTCTTGCCGCCATTTTTCTATGGGGACTCTAAGGGCTGAAGAAACTGCTGGAAAAGGGCTTTCATTGAGTCAGAATTTTGCAAGTGGAAAGACAGTTCTGTTCTATTAAAGCAACATGATAGTTCTGAAAGACACAGGCATTGTATGTCAGCATGGACAGGATTTAAGACACTTAGTACTGATATATCGAGATCTGTAACAAATGTCTTAATTCAATCCAGATCTCAAGAGGTTCAGCAAAATAGAGATTATGTGAAGTTCATTTTTCGTGCTATTTGCTTTCTTGGCCCCCAGGGTCTTGCTTTGAGGGGTCATGACGAATCAGAAACATTTACAAATCGGGGTGACTAGGTTCAATTGATGGAGGAAATGTCTAAAGGCAACGAAAATCTGAAGGCCCAGTTACAGCGCCGATGCGGTCACTATTGCAGTCATCAGTACCAAAATGAAGCAGTTAAACTGATAGGAAATGCTTTGTGCAAAGACATTATTTTAGAAATAAAATCAGCTAATTACTTTGCTATTCTTTTCGACGAGACAAAAGATGTTTCTAGAAAAGAACAATTAGCGATCCTAATCAGGAACATATCAAACGGTAAAGTAGTGGAGCGACCAATCGGCTGCTATCACATGCACAAATTAGATGCCGAGAGCTTATCCACCTCGATTTCTGAAACTATAGAAAAGTATGGTGTGGATTTGATGCGGTGTATTGCCCAATGCTATGACGGCGCGTCCGTTATGAGTAGGGAATTTAACGGAGTTCAAGCAAATTTTAGGGAGATGATACCTCATGCAGTTGATGTACACTGTCACGCCCACAGATCAAACTTGGTTTTGACAGACTGCCTAAAAAATATTACCGAACTCTCAAAATTTTTCTCTGTGGTGCAAAGAATTTACGCGTTTATATCATACAGCAATACTCGACACGGGCTATTTGTGGAATACCAGCGTATTAGCGGGCAAAAAGTCTCGGAGCTAGAGAGGACTGTCCAGACTCGCTGGTTTTACGCAGTCCGCTCTATTTCGCCCTATTTGCCTATTCCGCAGTGCTAAAACTGATGAAGCTAGTTGCTTCTTTACCTGTGACCACTGCCAGCAATGAACGATTCTTCTCGGCATTAGGGCGCGTGAAGGACTATCTGCGATCGACGATGGGAAACGAATCTTCATTAAAAAAAAATCGAAAAAATATCCTTGTCCCCCCTACATTTTCGTGAACTGGCGTCACTGATATCAACTTGTCTAAAAGAACGGGGCATACAAGTTTATTAACTTTAACCCGGACTTGTAGAGTATTTTGAAAGGAAAAACTTGACTTTGAACTTGTTTTTCCTAATTAATTCAAAAAAGACATTTTCATCAGTTTATTTGTTTCTATTAAAAGTGATTACCATCAGTTTTATATTAGAAACTCCTGAACTGTTGCATATCATAGGCAGTGCAATTGTGCTGCCTAAGTAAAGAATGATGTTGGTAAAATGTATTATTTTTCTCCTTTAGACCAGGGCACTTAATATCAAAGGAGTTGTTGTAGAAACTTTGAAAAAAGCTCATTCTATTGCAAATTAGAGTGGCTTGTGCCCTTTTTAATAGTCGAAAGTGATTGGAAGGCAACTAACCCCCCTTCCACACCCACCATTTCAACAAACCCATACAATCAAAATTTTGAGATAGCCATTTTTTTCAGCGGAGTTGATTTCCAGATAGAAATTATGTTTTTGAGGAGGACACTCCCACAGCCCTCAGGGCAAGGGTTGTAAGTTACGCCCTGGGGGAATATAAGGTTTTTATAGAAAGCATCGTCGTAGAAGCTTCAGAAAAGGCTCATTCAATTAGAAATTCAAAGGGCTAGTACCCTTTTTAATAGTCGAAAGTGATTGAAGCGAAACTAACCCCCCTCTCACGCCCACCTTTCCCCCAAACACATCCAATCAAAATTTTGAGATAGCCACTTTTTTCAACGTATTTAAAAGCTTTACAAATTAGGTATGTGAGGATGATACCCCACCTCCCACATCCTTCAGGGCAAGGGTAGTAAGTTATGCCCTGGGGGCATATAAGGTTTTTATAGATAGTGATGTTATAGAAACTTCAATAAGGGATCATTCGATTGGAAACTAGAAGGGCTTGTGCCCTTTTTAATAGTAGAAAGTGATTGGAGGATAACTAACATCCCTCTCAGACCCAGCATTTCCCCAAAAATATCAAATCAAAATTTTTAGATAGCTATTTTGTTCGACGTAGTAAAAAAGTCCGGAAATTATGTTTTTGAGGATGACACTCCCCCCACAGCCTACAAGGCAAGGGCTGTAATTTTTTTTATAGAAAGCGTTGTGGTAGAAACTTAAAAAAGGAATCATTCGATTGTAAATTGAAACGGCTAGTGCCCTTTTTAATAGTCGAAAGTGATTGAAGGGCACTAACCCCCCTATCACGCTCACTATTTCACATCCAATCAAAATTTTGAGATAGCCATTTTGTTCAACGTAGTTGAAAGGCGCGGAAATTATGTCTTTGGGGAAAACAACCCCCTCGCAGCCCTCAGGGCAAGGGCTGTAAGTTATTCCCTGGGGCATATATGGTTTTTATAGAAAGCGTTGTCGTAGAAACTTCAAAAAGGGCTCATTCGATTGGAAATTGAAAGGGTTAGTGCCCTTTTGGAATGTCGGGAGCGATTGGAGGGAAATTAACCCCCCTCTCACGCCAAGCATTTCCCCAAACACATCCAATCAAAATTTTGAGATAGCAATTTTATTCAACGTAGTTGAAAGGTCTGAAAATTAGGTCTTTGAGGATGACAACCCCTCCAGCCCTCAGGGCAAGGATTGTAAGTTATGCCGTGGGGACAGGGCAGGTTTTATTGAAAGCGAGCTTTTATTGAAAGCCGGAGGTTTTATTGAAAGCGTTGTCGTAGAAACTTCAAAAGGGCTCATTCGACTGGATATTAAAAGGGCTAGTGCCTGTTTTAATAGTTGAAAGTAATTGGAGAGCAACTAACACCCCTCTCACCTCCACCACTTCCCTAAACACATCCAATCAAAATTTTGAGATAGCCATTTTGTTCAACGTAGTTGAGAGTTCTGGAAATTAGGTCTTTGAGGATGAAAACCCCTTACAACCCTCAGAGCAAGGGTTGCAATTTAGGCCCTGGGGGTATATTAGGTGTTTATAGAAAGCGTTGTCGTAGAAACTCCAAAAGGGCTCATTCGATTGGAAATTGAAAGGGCTAGTGCCCTTTTTAATACTCGAAAGTGATTGGAAGGCTTGACATTTTTATAGTAAAGATCGATGTGGGTAGAATGTATTATTTGTTTTTTTTTAGGCCAGGGCACTTCGTAGCGAAGGAGTTGTCGTAGGAGCTTCGAAAAGGGCTCATTCAATTGAAAATAGAAAGGGCTAATGCCTTTTTATAGTCAAAAGTGATTGGAGGGCAACTAATCCCCTCCCCCGCCCACCCTCCCATTTGCCCACTATGCTTAGAAACTAAGTCTTGCCTTAAGATTAAATCAAAATACACTGTGTTAATACTAATCCCCAATAAGGCATCTCAGCAGTATCCGAAGAACGATTGAGGGTGTTATGTTCAAACTTTTGGGGCTACTTCTGCTCTTAAAATTTAACCAAATCAAAATAGCGTAAATGTATCCAATCTATCAAAGAAAGTAAACGTATTTTTTTTCGAATTATATCAAGTTTTCTATTTCAGGTCAACTAGAGGAGGTATTAAACTGAATTAAACACTACTATTTGTGTCCAGATTTGTAAAAGGGTGTATGTTGTTAAAAATTGCTGAGAATTTTTCTCCAGCCTACAAATAGCAGGCCAAACTACAAACTTTTAAAAAAACGAAAAGATTTAAGGTATCTGTTTCTTTTTCCCTGAAAAGATTCTCGGATTCTGTTTCTTTTCCCCTGAATTCCAGGGCTATTATCAAACAGTTTGTGGTAACGAACTGTAAGTAAGGAGCGACCCGGCTCAATGGTAACCGAAACTCTAAAAAACGGAATTTTTATACCAATAGATACATCAAAAGAATCAGATTTTAATTCTGATTTCAAATATATAAGTTTCATCAAGTTTAATCTTACCCATCAAAAGTTACGCGCCTGAGAAAATTTGGCTGATTTTCGAAAAAAGGGGGAAAGACCCCTAAAAGTAATAGAACCTTAATGAAAATCACACCATCATATTCAGCGTGTCAGAAAACCCTACGATAGAGGTTTCAAGCTCCTATCTACAAAAAAGTGTAATTTTCCATTTTTTGCCAGAAGAATGATCACGGATGCGTGTTTATTTGTTTTTTTCTTCTTTTTCCCAGAGGTGATCGTATCGACCAGTGGTCCTAGAATTTCATGAGAAGGCTTATTCGAACGGAATTAAAAGTTCTAGTGCCCTTTTTAAGTGACAAAAAAAATGGAGGGCAACTAAGCCCCCTCCCTCGCTCATTTTTTCCCCAGTCACCGGATCAAAGTTTTGAGAAAGCCATTTTGTTCAGCATGGTCGAAAATATTATAACTATGTCTTTTAGGATAACTTAATCCCTCGAAACCCCCAGGGGGAGGGCTGAAAGTTATGAACTTTAGCCAATGTTAACACATAGTATTGGTTATTGGGAAGTATAAAGAGGTTTTCTGGGGGAATTTTTTCTGGTAGTGGGGGCTGGGGGTGGGTCGGTAGTTTTAGGGGAGGATCTTTTCATGAAGTAAGTTTTCATGGGTGAAGGGACATTGCTATGAAGGGGGGCTCAGATTTCCCATCAATTATTTAAAAAAAATCATAAATTAAATATAAAAAACAAGTTTTTCAACTGAAAGTAAGGAGCAGCATCAAAACTTAAAATGAACAAAAAAATATTAGCTATATGATTGGGTTCACCTTCTAGTCAATGCCTCGCTCTTTAAGCCAAAGATTTTTTTAGTACTTTCATAAGAGCTATTTATTCTAATTAACGGCCTTTGTGATTAAGGGGTCATTTTTAAAGAATTGGAACAAAATTCGAACTTTAGCTTAAAGAGCAAGGTATTGACTAGGGGAAGAACCCCCTAATATACGTATTAAAAATGTATGAATATAAAATTTCGTTACGTAAGTTAATTCGTACGTTACGTATATTTATTACTAATAAAAACGTTCGTAAATAAAATTCAACAAGTTTCGGGAAAGCCATTTAACCAAATAAAAATTTCGTTATAATTATTCATGCACGGTGAGCCAAAATCAAAACCTGCATTCATTCAAAAACGTTCACAAATGAAATAAAAAAATAATTTTTTTTAATTGAAAGTAAGGAACCACGTTAAAACTTAAAACAAATAGAAATTATTCCGTATATGAAAGGGGCTGTCCCTTCCTCAACACCTCGCTCTTTGCGCTAAAGTTTGACTTTCTCACAACTCAATTTTTTTAAACAATAAAATTTTGTTTTAATTGCAAATTTTTTTAATTAACTTTAACGAAAATCACACCATCAGATTCAGCTTATCAAAGAACATAATTAAAGAAGCTTCAAACTCCTATCTTCCAAAATGTGGAATTTTGCATTTTAAAATAAAAGCTGCATTAACAAAAAAACGATCAGAAATTAAATAAAAAAAACAAGTTTTTTAAACTGAAAGTAATGAGCGACATTAAAACTTAAAACGAACAGAAATTTTTACGTATATGAAAGGGGCTGTCCCCTCCTCACCGCCTCGCTATTTACGCTAAATTTTTACTCTGTCTAAAAACTTTATTTTTTAAAAAAATAAAAAAATTTAGCGTAAAGCGCGAGGCGTTGAGGAGGGGACAGCCCCTTTCATATACGGAATAATTTTTGTTCGTTTTAAGTTTTAATGTCGCTCATTACTTTCAGTTTAAAAAACTTGTTTTTTTTAATTTAATGTCAATATAAAACGAACAGAAGTTAATAAAAAAAACGGTTTTCCACAGATTAAGTTTTTCGAAGAAAAGTAAAGAACTCCATTAAATCGAAAATGAGCAAAAATAAAATCAAATAATCTACCAACCGTGAAACTACCACAAATCAGCATCGATAAATAAATGAAAATCAAAACGAACAGAAATTACAATAAATAACCGAGTCAAACTCAAAACGAACAGAAATTAACACGAGTAGGGCTCAAAACCTCTATGCATTCCCAAGGCCAGAACTTAATTTGCACTTTACAGAAAAAAATACAAATGAATGTGCATTGTCAATTTAACACACATATACTGATATTTAGTAATCAAAATGTTAATATTATTTGGTTTATTAAAGTTATAAGAGAAAAAACATTTATATTTTTTCAGTAAAGTGCCAAGTCATGTCCTAGCCTTGGGAAGGCATAGGGGTTTTGAGCCCTATTCATGTTAATTTCTGCTCGTTTTTAGTTTGACTCGGTTATTTATTGTAATTTTTGTTCATTTTGATTTTCATTTATTTATCGATGCTGAGATGTGGTAGTTTCAAGCTTGGTAGATTATAGATTATTTGATTTAATTTTTGCTCATTTTTGGTTTAATGGAGTTCTTTACTTTTCTTTGAAAAACTTAGGTATTTTGTGGAAAAAGTTTTTTTTAATTAATTTAGTTTCAAAAGGCGGGAATAAATACCGGACTTCAGGTGATAAACGGTCAGGGTTTCAACTTGTATCGGCTGGCATCAGAAGTGAATGTTTCAACATATTATGTTTCAAATAGGAATGCTCCGTCAAATTAGGGTGCGGTCAAAGATTTTGAAAGAACAGAAAGGTAATTAAAAAAGATCTTGGCCAAGCTAGTTCACAAAAGTGTTTTGGGAAAGATGGTAAAGAAGCGTAATACAAGCGACATTGGCTTGGTTACTGTGCAGAAGCACAGGGAAAAACTAAAGCAAGTGGAAAAAAGTAAAAGTGGAAGACCACGACTTCCAAAACATTTAATCCACTTGAAATAAACATCTCTTCAAAAAGAGCCTGCAGCAGAACTCCCAAGACTGAAACTCTTAGGAAGTTGCAGTGGCGGATCCTGAGCGAGGGCAAGGGGGGGGCGCCCCCTAGCATAGTCTAAAGTAGTGTAACTTACTTAATTAACGCAAGTTTGAGTTAATTAAACTTGCTCCTAACGCAAGTTTATCGGATCAACCTATTTTGCGCCCCCCTCCCTAAAAAAATCCTGGATCCGCCCCTGGGAAGTTGTTCAGATGAATTAAATAGATTTAGACTGATAAGCGAAGCAACACGGGCAACGGAGGAGAGGGCAAATATACATTTTTTGTTTAAGTTTATTTAATGGTTTTCTTTCTTTTTCAATTCTATTCACCTAGACTCCCAAATTAAAACAAACTGAATTTGCCTTATGAAGAAGCATGTGACCCACGACCCTTCAGTTTTATCGTTCTTGGTCTCTAGTAAAAACAAAAAAGTTTAGAAATGTAGGATAAAACAAGGAAGTTAATTTTTTTTTGTCGCAAGGAGAAGGGCAAGGGATTGTAGCCCCCTAACAAATAGCACAATTTCTAGGAATATAACTAAAATTCATTCTACTCTGTAGCGTAAAACTAGACTTTGATCTATGACCTTCTACTTAGTCACTGGCAGATCCAGGGATGCCCCCCCAAGATTTTTCTGGCACCAATTAGTAGTAAGGCATCTATATATTCGAAACTTACATTCAAACTTACGCCTGAGGCATTTGCGGGTATATTTTCAACGAATTGGGGTTACCAGGGTCATTTGCAAAGAGGTACCATTTCTATAGAAGCTATAGTAATTTGAAATATCATATGGAATTTGCTTCAAGGTATATACTTTGCGTACGCGCCCCGTATCAAACAGGTTGGTTATAATCTGTTCTGATTCAAGTTTTTTCTGACACAATTAACTGAATTTCTATTTCATGATAAACAAGTTTTTTTTTTAGGTTAGATCCGTGTCGGAAAAACCGGTGTATCTTTTTAGTTTTCTTTACAATTCATATTAGTAAGAGAATTGAATTCAAAGATAATAGTTTTTATTTGCAAGGATATTAGTAGAGGAAAAAAATGAGTGGTGCATTTACATTATTGGAGATTAATGATGGAGCTAGCAACAGTGATGTAATTACTTCTTTAGTTTACGAGATTTGCGAATTTTTTGCGAAGAGGTATTAGCGTAAAGGTATTGCGATGGTTAAGAATGCCTCATGGGTAATTAAAGAATGGGGTGCTTACATCAGATACTTAATAGATTTGACGCTTACAAGAGACATTGCTAGAGTCAAATATATTTGGTGTTGGTGATATTATGACCCTCCAAGTCCCCTGGGGAAAGGGCTGCACAGTGTATCGTTATCGTACTTATTATTTTGGGGCTTTTGGGTATGGATGTTATATATAATTATTTTTAGTAGATCTTATAAAATTTTTTACTAATATATACTTTATTCCTATAATTTCAACAATCAGAAACTAAAAAACGGCACTAAAAACGGCACTTTTGGTGCAATGTCTCAAGTGGAAAAGCTGGGGCTAGTGGACTACCAGCACTTTTAGATTTACGTTTAATGGGTCATTCGAAAGCTAATGCTCTTATCTACGTTATTTTTATAATTTATACAAAAAATTAAAAAAATACTTTTTATTAAAATTATTAATTAGATTAAATAAAAAAAACAAGTTTTTTTTTTAAATTAAAGCATGGCACGACGGTAAAACTTAGACCGAAAAGAAATTATTCCGCATATGAACGGGGGGAGGGCCTCCTCCACCCCGCCCTCGGTACGCGCAAGTTTTTTATTGTTTTTAAAAAAAGAGTCGTGAGAAAGTCAAACTTTTGCGTAAAAAGCGAGGTGTTGAGGAGGGGACAGCCCCTTTCATATACAGAATAAAGTTTTATGGATGGTGTGGTAATATGGTACTTGTTAAATATTCGGGTAAACATACGACTAAGAAACGCTTCACTATAAACAAGGCTATCGTGTTTTTCTGAACTTTCTAAGGCGGGGGCAACTATTTAGTTTAAATAATTATAAGAGGACTTGAGTTTTATGGATGGTATGTTAAAATGGTACTTGTTAAATATTAGGGTAAACATACGACTAAGAAAAGCTTCACTATAAACAAGGCTATCGTGTATTTCCAAACTTTCTATGTCTGGTTTAAATATTTATTTTTAATAATTCTAGGAGGAATTTAGTTTTTTGGATGGTTTGGAAAAATGGTACTTGTTAAATATTCGGGTAAACATACGACTAAGAAACGCTTCACTATAAATAAGGCTATCGTGTCTTTCCAAACTTACTAGGGCGGTGGTTACTATTTAGTTTAAATAATTCTAGGAGGAATTGAGTTTTATGGATGGTATGGAAAAATGGTACTTGTTAAATATTCGGGTAAACATATGACTAAGAAACGCTTCACTATAAATAAGGCTATCGTGTTTTTGCGATTTTTCTAGGCGGGTGTAACTATTTAGTTTTAATAATTCTAGGAGGAATTGAGTTTTATGGATGGTATGGAAAAATGGTACTTGTTAAATATTCGGGTAAACATACGACTAAGAAACGCTTCACTATAAATAAGGCTATCGTGTTTTTCCGAACTTTCTAGGGCGGTGGTAACTATTTAGTTTAAATAATTCTAGGAGGAATTGTGTTGTATGAATGGTCTGGTAAAATGGTACTTGTTAAATATTCGGATAAACATACGACTAAGAAACGCTTCACTATAAACAATGCTATCGTGTTTTTCCAAACTTTCTAGGGCGGGGATAACTATTTAGTTTAAATAATTCTAGGAGGAATTGAGTTTTGTGGCTGGTTTGGAAAAATGGTACTTGTTAAATATTCGGGTATACATACGACTAAGAAACGCTTCACTATAAATAAGGCTATCGTGTCTTTCCAAACTTTCTAGGGCGGTGGTAACTATTTAGTTTAAATAATTCTAGGAGGAATTGAGTTTTATGGATGGTATGGAAAAATGGTACTTGTTAAATATTTGGATAAACATACGACTAAGAAACGCTTCACTATAAATAAGGCTATCGTGTTTTTCCGATTTTTCTAGGCGGGTGTAACTACTTAGTTTAAATTATTATAGGAGGAATTGAGTTTTATGGATGGCATGGAAAAATGGTACCTGTTAAATATTCGGGTAAACATACGACTAAGAAACGCTTCTCTATAAATAAGGCTATCGTGTTTTTCCGAACTTTCTTGGGCGGGTGTAACTATTTAGTTTAAGTAATTCTAGGAGGAATTGAGTGTTATGGATGGTGTTGAAAAATGGTATGTGTTGAATATTTGGGTAAACATACGACTAAGAAACGCTTCACTATAAATAAGGCTATTGTGTTTTTGTGAACTTTCTATGGCGGTGGTAAGTATTTAGTTTAAATAATTCTAGGAGGAATTGATTTTTGTGGCTGGTGTGGAAAAATGGTACTTGTTAAATATTCGGGTAAACATACGACTAAGAAACGCTTCACTATAAATAAGGCTAGTGTTTTTTTCTGATCTTTCTAGGGCGGAGGTAACTAGTTATTTAGTATATTTCTCAGAGGAGTTTATTTTTATGGAAGCTACGTAATAATGGTGCTTGTTAATTAGTCGAGTAAACATACGACTAAGAAACGCTTCACTCTAAATAAGTCTATCGTGTTTTTTCCGTATTTTCTAGGGCGGGGATAAGTAATCCGTAGAAATAATACTAGGAGGAATTGAGTTTTATGGATGGTATAGAAAAATGGTACTTGTTAAATATTAGGGTAAACATACGACTAAGAAACGCTTCACTATAAATAAGGCTATCGTGTTTTTCAGATGTTTCTAGGCGGGGGTAACTTTTTAGTTTAAATAATTCTAGGAGGAATTGAGTTTTTTGGATGGTGTTGAAAAATGTTACTTGTTAAATATTCGGGTAAACATACGACTAAGAAACGCTTCATTATAAATAAGGCAATCGTGTTTTTCCAAACTTTCTAGGGCGGGGTAAACTATTTAGTTTAAATAATTCTAGGAGGAATTGAGTTTTATGCATGGTATGGAAAAATGTTACTTGTTAAATATTCTGGTAAACATATGACTAAGAAACGCTTCACTATAAATAAGGCTATCGTGTTTTTCCGAACTTTCTAGGGCGGGGGTAAGTAATTAGTTTAAATAATTCTAGGAGGAATTCATTTTTGTGGGTGGTACGGAAAAATGGTACGTATGAGGCGGGGGTAAGTATTTAGTTGAAATAATTTTAGGAGGAATTGAGTTTTGTGGCTGGTGTGGAAAAATGGTACGTGTTGAATATTTGAGTAAACATACGACTAAGAAACGCTTCACTATAAATAAGGCTATTGTATATATCTTGATACTTAGGTAATAATGGAACATTTAGTATTTTTTCTAATGTATATGTTTTTCTTAAGAAATTCCCACTGGAGGTTTTATGACTCCTCCCCGCAATGAATTCAGATGGTTTTAGGACTCATTTCCCTAGCCATAACTCCATTCAACCTTTGAGCGACGGTTTAAAAGCTTGATGAACTATTTCTCTACTTAACAAGTACATTAATAGCCTCCAAGATGATAGGACTGTATGACACAGAATTTATAGGATTAAAAAAATCATCTTGTGGTGTTATATTTGAATGTGCTTTTTTATTATTGTCTATGGATCTCGAAGAAATTGACTGTTATCATTGGATAGTGAACTATAATCTGTTTGAGTATGATAAAAGCTTGTGCAGCCCTACATTACGTTATATAAACAGACTAGGATTCTATGATAGAGTGATTACACCACTTAATAATGCTGGTCAGGAACTGAGAAATATTCAGGAGGAAGTCAGTGAAATTTGCAGCTTTTTTGGGGTTTAAGCACTCTACGTAAAGGGCAATGTACCTACAGATAAAGTTTTAATTCAAAAGTGTGATCCTAGGATTCCACTTTTCAATCTAGAAGAGTTTAAGTGTCCTAAATTTGAAGGGGGTTATCACCGTCCTGAGGACGAGGTTAAGTTCTTCGCACAGTGGATACCTAAGAACATGCCTAATCGTGATAGATCCATAAGACATGGTAAAAAAAAAACTATTCTATATCATGAGATCGTCGTTTCTGGATGTTTAAGTGTGAGCTCAAAGTACTATTTTTATGTAAATAAGTGGTGTTGTATTTTTTTTTCTCAAAAAATATGTTAATACGTTTAGGAATTAAATATCTTTAAGCTTAACCCGTCTTTATTCTTTAGAATAGTTTTATTCATTTCATTAAATTATGAAGAAATTGTAAGTAAGTAACAATAGCTTTCTTGAATTCACTTCCTGGACACAATACAGATATTTAATTCAAGAAATCATAATAAAATCGCAAGTAAGTAATAAAGTTTTTATTTTTTTCACCTATTGGTTACACAATACTGAAATTTCATTCTAGAAATTATGAGGGAATTGTAAATAGGTAACACACTCATTCTTGAAGTCACCTCTTGTATACACAATTTAGAAATTTCATTTAAGAAATTATCAAAAATTGTAAGTAAGTAGCAAATTCTTTCTTGAATTCGCCTCCTGGATAAATAAAAAAAGACATTTCAGTCAATAAATTATGACTAAATTCTAAGTAAGCAACAAACACACACAATACTGAAATTTCATTAAAGAAACTGTGAAGGAATTGTAAATAGGTAACAAGCTCATTCTTGAGGTTAACCCTTGTATACACAATGCAGAAATTTCATTTAAGAAATTATCAAAAATTGTAAGTAAGTAGCAAATTCTTTCTTGAATTCGCCTCCAATGAAAAAAATTGTAAGTAAGTAAGAAATTCTTTCTTGAAGTCACCTCTTGGATACCCAATACAGAAATTTCATTAAAGAAATTATGAAAAAATTGTAAGTAAGTAGCAAATTCTTTCTTGAATTCACCTGCTGGATAAACATAAATCAGGAACTGAGAAATGTTCAGGAGGAAGTCAGTGAAATTTGCAGCTTTTTCGAAGTTGAAGCACTCTACGTAAAGGGCAATGTACCTACAGATAAAGTTTTAATTCAAAAGTGTGATCCTAGGATCCCACTTTTTAATCTAGAAGAGTTTAAGTGTCCTAAATTTGAAGGGGGGTTATCACCGTCCTGAAGACGAGGTTAGGTTCTTCGCACAGTGGATACCTAAGAAAATACCTGATCGTGATAAATCCATAAGACATGGTAAAAACTATTCTAAGACCATCGTTTGTGGATGTTTAAGAGTGAACTATAAGTACTATTTTTATTTAAACATTTGTTTTTGTGTTTTTTTCTCAAAAAAATAATCTGTTAATACGTTTAAGCAATAAATATCTGTAAGCTTAACCTGTCTTTATTCTTTATAATAGTTCTATTCTTTTAATTCAATTGTGAAGAAATTGTAATTAACAATTACTTTCTTTAATTCGCTTCCTGAACACAATATAGATATTGAATTCAAGAAATCATGATAAAATCGCAAGTAAGTAATAAACTCTTTATTGTTTTGATATTTAATTCGAGAAATCCCATGAGTTGAATTCAAGAAAGAGTTTACTACTTACGATACTTTGATTTTGTCAATGTTATCCCAAGTATCTGTCAATAGATGTCGATAAAGAATTTATTCATTCTTATACATAGATGTTCTCTATGTCAACACTTCTATCCAATATATGATGTAAGCAAATCATTTTCCTACATCTCCGATGTTTTAATAGACAATCTAATCGCTCGATTTGCTAGCTTACTCTAAAAATAATGAACACAAAACAATACAAAGTATACTATATTTTTAATGAAATAATTTCATATAGAATTGAACAACTTTGGACACTTTGAATCTGTTCCATAAAATGCTTCACCATGAACCCTCTTGATAGCATAGCTATTGTCTTCTCTTAGTTCGTAATCAGTAGAATATTAATTATTCCATTTTGTCTCATACACAATTTTTATAGGTGTGTCATCGACAGGGTCAATATGCTTTTCGTCTTTGGTATTATTTGATTCATTGACTGTTTGATCGATGACAGTAATGTTTGCTGGTCCTTTGCTTTTCATCGATTCATCTTTATATTCCTTAGTGATATTTTCTGCCAATGCCCTTTTTATTTTTCTAGCAATTTCAATGTCTATTATCACACTATTTTTACACAGGTAACTGTTCTGGCACGTAGACAATATATGGTTTATGATATTCGTAGAAGAGTAGGCCTTTCTTTTCGTCTTTGCTTTCGTTTGAATGCTAATACCCGAAAGCTGACGATATGGTTTAACACTGGGTAACATGTTACCACAAGCACTAGCAAGAAGATGCCCCTCTTTATCAACTCTTATTTTTATGTTGGCATTCTCATTGAGTGTAATCATCTCTGGAGATCTCAATCTCACATATCCGCCAGCATAAGAGTGGAATTTTTTTTGGTAGTCCAAAGATATTCAAATCCTTACTATCATGACAACTCACAGAGATGTTTCCGATAATACTACCACTTGTACTTATTTCATAGATTAAATACTTCTCCTTTTCAACATTCAATGATACAATAACACTATCATGTGAGCACATTTTCTTAAAATGCTTCATCTTCACTCTTTTAGAGATATTAGTTATGTATTTATCGTTCCACTGCGTAAGAAATACTGATTTAATACATGCAATAAACTAGGTAGTGTCGATAACCAGTCATGGAGCAGTCTGTCCGAGGGGGAGTCACTGAACTCCTCTTGAATATAAAGTATATATAAATCATTCAAGAAACATGATTAAACACGTTTTAAAACTACATGCTATGTACTTGCCTTTTCTTGGCACCTTTTCACACGAGCGGGGAGTCCCCACTGGTTCTTGCATATTGAAAAAACTGAGCATTATGAAAACTCCACGTTTTCAACCAGCCTGGTTTTTTTAGGGACCAATCAGGAGAGACATGCAAAGTCGACATAGCTTTATTTCATTTTTAAGATTAATTTAGACTAGGTTACGTGCGCGCATGTAACCTAGTCTAAATTAACCTTAAAAAATGAAATAAAGCTATGTCGACTTTGCATGTCTCTCCTGATTGGTCCCTAAAAAACCAGTCTGGTTGAAAACGTGAAGTTTTCGTACTGCTCACTTTTTGCAATGTGTAGGAACCAGTGGGGAATCCCCGCTCGTTTGGAAAGGTGCCAAGGAAAGGCAAGCAAATAGTATGTAGTCTCAAAACGTGTTTAATCACGTTTCTTGAATGAAGTATCTGTACTGTATATTCAAGAGGAGTTCAGGGACTCCTCCCCGCAAAGACTGGTCTTTGTCAGTTTATCGACACTACCTAGTTTATTGCATGTATTAAATCAGTATGTTTTACGTAGTGGAACGTTAAATAAATAACTAACATCTATGAAAAAGTGAAGATGAAACATTTTAAGAAAGTGTGTTCACATGATAGTGTTATTGTAGCATTGAATGCTGACAAGGAGAAGTATTTAAACTATGAAATAAGTACAAGTGGTAGTACTATCGGAAACGTATGCGTGCATTGTCATGACAGTAAGGAATTGAATTTCTTTGGAGTACCAAAAAATTCAACTCTTATGATGGTGGATATGCGAGATTGAGATCTCCGGAGATGATTCCACTCAAAGAGAATGCCAACATAAAAATAATAGTTGATGAAGAAGGGCATCTTCTTGCTAGTGCTTGTGGTAACATGTTACCCAGTGTTAAACCATATCGTCAACTTTCGGGTATTAACATACAAACGAAAGCAAAGACGAAAAGAAAGGCCTACTCTTCTACTAATATCATAAACCATATCCTGTCTACATGCCGGAACTGCCACCTGTGTAAAAAGAGTGTGATAATAGACATTGAAATTGCTAGAAAAATAAAAAGGGCATGGGCAGAAAATATCACCAAGGAATATAAAGATGAATCGATGAAAAACAAAGTACCAGCAAACGTTACTGCCATTGATCAAACAGTCAATGAATCAAATAATACCAAAGACGAAACGCATATTGAGCCTGTCGGTGACACACCTATAAAAATTGTGTATGAGTCAAAATGGAATAATAATTATTCTACTGATTACGAACTGAGAGAAAACAATAGCTATAGTATCAAGAGAGTTCATGGTGAAGCATTTTATTGAGCAGATTCAAAATGTCCAATGTTGTTCAATTCTACATGACATTATTTCATTAAAAATATATTATACTTTACATTGTAATATGTTCATTATTTTTAGAGTAAGATAGCAAATCGAACGTTTAGAATGTCTATTAAAACATCGGAGATGTAAGAAAAGGATTTACATACATAATATATTGGATAGATATGTTAACATAGAGAAAATCTAGGTATAAGAATGAATAAATTCTCAATCGACATCTATTGACAGGTACTTGGGATAGCATTGACAAAATCAAAGTATTGTAAGTAGCAAACTCTTTCTTGAATTCAACTCATGGGATTTCTCGAATTAAATATCAAAACAATAAAGAGTTTATTACTTACTTGCGATTTTATCATGATTTCTCGAATTAAATATCTGTATTATGTCCAGGAAGCAAATTCAAGAAAGCGATTGTTACTTACAATTTCTTCACAATTTAATGAAAAGAATAGAACTATTCTAAAGAATAAAAACAGGTTAAGCTTAAAGATATTTATTGCTTAAACGTATTAACAGATTTTTTTTTTGAGAAAAAAAACACAACAACAAATGTTTACATAAAAATAGTACTTAGAGTTCACTCTTAAACATCCACAAACGATGGTCTGAGAATAGTTTTTACCATGTCTTATGGATTTATCACGATCAGCTATGTTCTTAGGTATCCACTGTGTGAAGAACCTAACCTCTTATTCAGGATAGTGATAACCCCCTTCAAATTGAGGACACTTAAACTACTCTAGATTGAAAAGTGGAATCCTAGGATCACACTTTTTAATTAAAACTTTATCTGTAGGTACATTTCCCTTTACGCAGAGTGCTTCAACTCCAAAAAAGCTAAAAATTTCACTGACTTCCTCCTGAACATTTCTCAGTTCCTGATTTTTGTTTATCAAGCATGTGAATTCGATAAAGAATTTGCTGCTTACTTATAATTTTTTCATAATTTCATTAATGCAACTCTTTTATTGTGTATCCAAGAGGTGACTTCAAGGATGAATTTGTTACTTACTTACAATTTTTTTCATAGGTGTTGAATTATAAAAAGATTTTGCTCCTTACTTAAAATTTTTGATAATTTCTTAAATGAAATTTTTGCATTGTGTATACAAGAGGTGACCTCAAGAATGAGTGTGTTACCTATTTACAATTCCTTCATAATTTCTTTAATGAAATTTCAGTATTGTGTGGGTTTCTTGATTACTTATAATTTCGTCATAAATTCTTGAATGAAATGTCTTTTTTTATGTATCCAGGAGGCGAATTCAAGAAAGAATTTGCTACTTACTTAAAATTTTTGATAATTTCTTAAATGAATTTTCTGCATTGTGTATACAAGAGGTGACTTCAAGAATGAGTGTGTTACCTTTTTACAATTCCGTCATAATTTCTTGAATGAAATTTCAGTATTGTGTATCCAATAGGTGAAAACAATAAAGACTTTATTACTTACTTGCGATTTTATTAGGATCTCTTGAATTAGATATCTGTATTGTGTGCAGGCAGTGAATTCAAGAATGTTATTGTTACTTACTTACAATTTATTCATAATTCAATTAAATGAATAAAACTATTCTAAAGAATAAAGACGGGTTAAGCTTAAAGATATTTATTGTCTAAACATATTAACATATTTTTTTAAGAGAAAAAAAAAATACAACACCACATATTTACATAAAAATAGTACTTAGAGTTCACACTTAAACATCCGGAAACGATGATCCCATGATATAGAATCGTTTTTTTTTAACCGAGTCTTATGGATTTATAACGATCAGGTATGTTCTTAGGTATCCACTGTGCGAAGAACCTAACCTCGTCTTCAGGACGGTGATAACCCCCTTCAAATTTAGGACACTTAAACTCTTCTAGATTAAAAAGTGGGATCCTAGGCACACACTTTTGAATTAACACTTTATCTGTAGGTACATTGCCCTTTACGCAGAGTGCTTCAACTCAGAAAAAGCTTCAAATTTCACTGACTTCCTCCTGAACATTTCTCAGTTCCTGACCAGCATTATTAAGTGGTGTAATCACTCTATCATAGAATCCTAGTCTGTTTATATAAAGTAATGTAATGTTCCACAAGCTTTTATCATACTCAAACAGATTATAGTTCACTATCCAATGATAACAGTCAATTTCTTCGAGATCCATAGACAATAATAAAAAAGCACATTCAAATATAACACCACAAGATGATTTTTTAATCTGATAAATTCGGTGTCATAGAGTCCTATCATCTTGGAGGCTATTAATGTACTTGTTAAGTAGAGAAATACTTCATTAAACTTTTATACCTTCGCTCAAGGTTGAATGGAGTTATGGCTAGTGAGATGAGTCCTAAACCCATCTGAATTCATTGTGGGGAGGAGTCATAAAACCTCCAGTGGGAATTTCTTAAGAAAAACATATACATTAGAAAAAATACTAAATGTTCCATTATTACCTAAGTAGGCGCGTCAAGAAAAACACAATAGCCTTATTTATAGTGAAGCGTTTCTTAGTCGTATGTCTACTCAAATAGTCGACACAAACCATGTTTCCACACCTGCCAATCAACTCAAGTCCATCAAAAATCATTTCAACTAACGTTTTAACCTACAATAAGCATGGCCGTTTTTCCGTCCATTCCACACAATGGACGTAAGAAGTTAAATATGTTAACTAAAGACGTACCACTAACAGAGCACTGTAAGAAAAAAACGCAAGAGAGCGGTATCGTGAAGCGTTTGTGAGTCATATGTTTACCCAAATATTTAACAAGTATCATTTTTCTATACCATCCATAAAACTCAATTCCTCCTAGAATTATTTAAACTAAATACTTACCCCCGCCAGATAAAGTTCGGAAAAACACGATTGCCTTATTTATAATGAAGCGTTTCTTAGTCGTATGTTTACCCGAATATTTAGCAAGTACAATTTTTCCATACCATCCATAAAACTCAATTTCTCCTATAATTATTTAAACTAAAAAGTTACACCCGCCTAGAAAAATCGGAAAAACACGATAGCCTTATTTATAGTGAAGCGTTTCTTAGTCGTATGTTTACCCGAATATTTAACAAGTACCATTTTTCCATACCATCCATAAAACTCAATTCCTCCTAGAATTATTTAAACTAAATAGTTACCACCGCCCTAGAAAGTTTGGAAAAACACAATAGCCTTATTTATAGTGAAGCGCTTCTTAGTCGTATGATTACCCGAATATTTAACAAGTATCATTTTTCTATACCATCCATAAAACTCAATTCCTCCTAGAATTATTTAAACTAAATAGTTACCACCGCCCTAGAAAGTTCGGAAAAACATGATAGCCTTATTTATAGTGAAGCGGTTCTTAGTCGTATGTTTACCCGAATATTTAACAAGTACCATTTTTCCACACCAGCCATAAAACTCAATTCCTCCTAGAATTATTTAAACTAAATAGTTACCACCGCCCTAGAAAGTTCGGAAAAACACGATAGCCTTGTTTATAGTGAAGCGTTTCTTAGTCGTATGTTTACCCGAATATTTAACAAGTACCATTTTACCAGACCATCCAGAAAACACAATTCCTCCTAGAATTATTTAAACTAAATAGTTACCACCGCCCTAGAAAGTTCGCAAAAACACGATAGCCTTATTTATAGAGAAGCGTTTCTTAGTCGTATGTTTACCCGAATATTTAACAAGTACCATTTTTCAACACCATCCATAAAACTCAATTCCTCCTAGAATTATTTAAACTAAATAGTTACACCCACCAAGAAAAATCTGAAAAACACGAAAGCCTTATTTATAGTGAAGCATTTCTTAGTCGTATGTTTACCCGAATATTTAACAAGTACCATTTTTCCATACCATCCATAAAACTCAATTCCTCCTAGAATTATTTAAACTATATATTTACCCCCGCCCTAGAAATTTTGGAAATACACGATAGCCTTTTTTATAGTGAAGTGTTTCTTAGTCGTATGTTTACCTGAATATTTAACAAGTACCATTTTTCCATACCATCCATAAGACTCAATTCCTCCTAGAATTATTTAAACTAAAGAGTTACCACCGCCCTAGAAAGTTAGGAAAAAAACGATAGCCTTGTTTATAGTGAAGCTTTTCTTAGTCGTATGTTTACCCGAATATTTAACAAGTACCATATTTCTATACCATCCATAAAACTCAATTCCTCCTAGAATTATTTAAACTAAATAGTTACCACCGCCCTAGAAAGTTCGGAAAAACACGATAGCCTTTTTTATAGTGAAGCGTTTCTTAGTCGTATGTTTATCCAAATATTTAACAAGTACCATTTGACCGTACCATCCATAAAACTTTATTCTGTATATGAAAGGGGCTGTCCCCTCCACAACACCTCGCTTTTTATGCAAAAGTTTGAATTTCTCACGACTCTTTTTTTTAAAACAATAAAACACTTTAGCGTAAAGATCGCGGCGTTGCGGAGGGGACAGCCCCTTTCATATACGGAATAATTTCTGTTCGGTTTAAGTTTTACCGTCGTTCCTTGCTTTAATTTAAAAAAAAAATTGTTTTTTTTATTTAATCTACTTAAGAAGTGACATAAAAAGTATTTTTTTTATTTATTGTAGAAATTATAAACAAAAAGTAGATAAGAGCATTAGCTTTCGAATGAGCCATTAAACGTCAATCTAATAGTGCTGGTAGTCCACTAGCCCCAGCTTTTCCACTTGAGACATTGCACCAAAAGTGCCGTTTTTAGTGCCGTTTTGAAGTTGCTGATGGTTGAATTTATAGGAAGAACGTAGATATGAGTAATATCTTTTATACGAGCTACTAAAAATCTGTATAGATACCTGCGATACCAATACGCCCAAAAATAATACGTCCGATACCGATACACTGTGCAACCCTTTCCCCAGGGGACTTGGAGGGTCATAATATCACCAACACCAAATATATTTGACTCTAGCAATGTCTCTTGTAAGCGTCAAATCTATTAAGTATCTGATGTAAGCACCCCATTCTTTAATTACCCATGAGACATTCTTAACCATCGCAATACCTTTACGCTAATACCTCTTCGCAAAAAATTCGCAAATCTCGTAAACTAAAGAAGTAATTACATCACTGTTGCTAGCTCTATCATTAATCTCCAATAATGTAAATGCACCACTCATTTTTTTCCTCTACTAATATCCTTGCAAATAAAAACTATTCTCTTTGAATTCAATTCTCTTACTAATATGAATTGTAAAGAAAACTAAAAAGATACACTGGTTTTTCCGACACGGATCTAACCTAAAAAAAAACTTGTATATCATGAAATAGAAATTCAGTTAATTGTGTCAGAAAAAACTTGAATCAGAACAGATTATATCCAACCTGTTTGATACGGGCGCGTACGCAAAGTATATACCTTCAAGCAAATTCCATATGATATTTCAAATTACTATAGCTTCTATAGAAATGGTACCTCTTTGCAAATGACCCTGGTAACCCCAATTCGTTGAAAATATACCCGCAAATGCCTCAAGCGTAAGTTTGAATGTAAGTTTCGAATATATAGATGCCTTACTACTCCAATTTTGTCAATTATTGGCACTCTTGTCACATTGCCCCCCCCCCTCCCCAAGATTTTGATCTAGTTCCGCCCCTGTACTTAGTGATAATTCATCAAACAGAAACCCCACTATCATACGGGCAAAAAAAATACTTAATCACAATTAATACAATGCAGTTTTTTTTTAATTTTGCTTTATATATTTTAGTGCATAATTTTACGTAATATTTTCACCCGTGAAGTACGAAAAGAGTTGGGAATTTTACAAAAAGAAAGACTCATTACTCCACAAATGTACAAAATGTTTTACCCTAAAGGGTGCTCCGCTCCTAAATTCTATGGTCTCCCAAAAATTCACAAAGATGGAGTTCCTGTGCACCCAATTGTGGCCTCTTATAGTTCGCCAGCTTCCAGACTGGGAAAATGGTCATCCACAATTTTTCGTCCTCTTGTGTCGACTCAAGCTTCTTACATTAAAAATTCTGTACACCTTGTGGAAAAATTAAAAAAACTTGATAGAAAAAAAGACACAATTTTGGCCAGTTTTGATGCCATTTCGATGTATACATCATGTGATATAAAAAAATGTGAATTTGCTCTTCAAAAGAAGCTAGAGGATAATATTGACCGGATGGATTACAAAACATTAGATATTGAAACTATTATGCAACTTGTTCGCCTTTGCAATAGATATTCCTTATATTTTCGGTACAACAATCAATTTTTCACCCAAACAAATGGGCTCCCTGTGGGTACAAGCCTTTCACCTTTTTTGGCCACTTTTTACATGAAATTTATTGAAACCTCCGCTTTGAATACTTTTCCTCTGAAACACCGCTTCTGGGGCCGGTTTGTCGATGATGTGATCTCTGTCTGGAATCACGGAGATATAGAACTTAACGCTTTATTACTTCATCTTAATAGTTTCGATTCCAACCTTCAGTTCACCTTGGAACTAGAAGATAATCATAAACTGCCTTTTTTAGACGTCTTAATCTTCAACAAAGCTCACAGCCTTAAATATTCAATTTATAGAAAACCTAGACATAATGATAGGTATTGGCATTTCTCTTCCAACCACCCTCCTTGTGTAAAAAGAGGAGTAGTTATATCTTTAGTTGATCGCATCATAAGAATTTGTTCAAAGGCTCATATAATCCCAGAATTAAATTATCTGAAGGACATTTTGTTTTGCAATGGATATCCCATCAAGTTACTGGAATCCACCATAGAAAAAAGACAAAAAAAGGCAGAAAAAGATGTATCATCTCCAAAACCTCCAACGGATATCATCCCTTTAGTGGGTGATAAGAAAGTTTTTACTGTTTTGCCCTATTTTCACAAATTAGGTGACAAATTGCAAAGAATACTTAAAAAACATAACTTAAATGTTACCTTCAAAAATTCTAATAAAATCCAGAACTATTTAACAGTGGTAAAGATAAAACGAGCCCTATTTTGGGCAGTGGTGTTTATAAGGTTCCATGTTCTTGCGGTTGTTTCTATATTAGAAGAATCCATCAGCAATTGGGGGAGAGATTGTAGGAACACAGGTCCTCAATCGACAAAGCTATGGAGCTATGCCAAAGGCCTGAGACTTTTGAATCCGCCTTGGCTCAGCATGTGTATGATCATCCGCACCATTTCGTTTTATTCGATAACACCTCCATTATTGCCCCTGTTAAAGGTCTCATCCAAGTTTTCAGGGAGGCAGTTGAGATAAAAAAGTACATTCACCGAAAGGTTGCTCTCAATAGAGACACGGGAGAAACCTATTTGAGCCCCATTTATAATGAACTAATAAATTCTGATCGTTTTTACTTAAATATTAAAAGAAATCACATTTTGCAACCTAACCTAGTCTCTGATGATGTTTTACCTGGAAAGCGTTTAGCTTTTGAAAATGCTCTATATAAATTAAAAAATTGAATTCCCATTCCGTTCTGTATTTTTTCATTCAGTTACCCTTTCACCGTTACATGGAGAGGGTCTTCTAATTTTAGTTACGCTTCGTTTCAAGGTGTGAATTTTTTTCTTTATAGTCTCCATGGAGTTTTATTAGTAATTTTGATGTTATTATCCTGCACTGAGGACGGTCAAGCGGAGGTCTTGACCGAAATATTTGCATTTTAGTTCATATGTTTCACTGGCTTGTATAATCCTCGTTCTTCTCTCTTTTTTATTATTGTTTCGTCGTAAAGTAAAATTAATGCGTGAATGTTGGGAGAGAGGGGGGGGGGGTCCTTGAAGCTTCAAAAACTAGGTTTTCAGGCCCTGATTTTCATTCTTTTTATCAGAAGCAGTTCAGGTCGTCGACTTTTTGTCGTAAAGTTCAGCAGATAGTTCTAAAATAATAGCAGCGAACTTAGTTTCTTCAATTCTTATCCATTGTAAAAAAAAGTGTTTTCAGCTACAATAAAATGGAACAAAAATAATTAAAAAGGGTCTTATTTCTATTTTATTTAATTGTAAATGGAAGTGTAGAGGGCTCAAAGAAAATTTTCATGTGTATGCAGGGCCGTCACGTATGGAGGGGAGGGGGGATGCCCCCAAATATTTTTGGTCACTCGTTAAAAAAAAAAAGTTGGTAAATCATGGCGCCAAGCGCCACGATTTTTCCAACGTCGCTAAAATTCTTTGTTCAGTTCAATAAAGACCACGAAAATACTGACATGTCATGTACAAAAATTTTGAACTTGGTCGGTAAACGCAGCAGTTTTACCGACTCCTGCCATGATTTTAGGGATGGTGCCACAATTTTGTAATTGGTGCCACATTTGTGGCACCAATAAGCATGTAAGATGGTGCCACAATTACGGATGGTGCCACAATAAATAAACAGCATTAAAATAGTGACATGACATATACCAAAATCTCAATCTCGGTCGGTAATTGCCGGGGTTTTACCGACTCGTGCAGTGAGTTTACGTATTGTATTTGAAACGGATATTATTCTAATTATTGACAAAAAACAGTCGGTAAAAATGACCAGCCAGTCGGTAAAATCTCTAGCTCCCCTCCCCCCCCCCCAAACATTTTGGCTAGTAACGACACTGTGCGTAGGCCTATTTAATCTTGTAGATAAAAACTAAATGTTGTAACATGAAGTGAAGAAAGCGATGGTAGTATTTCGTAGGTGTCGCTTAATTAGTTTTGTAGTGTCGTTTTGATACATTTGTTTTTGTTCTCCACACTTCTTTTCCACACTCCATTGAAGGCTCTACACTTCTTACAGTCGTAATAACAGAAACTCAAGTCTTATATAAGCAAGGCTGTATCCAGGCAAGGGGCATATACCGGGTTTGAATCCCCCAACCCCTCCAAAAAATGTAGCAAAAATGCGCACAAACAAATTTTCGGTTTGTTTTTTAAAGTTTTTGTTACCTCCCACCTCCAAATAGAAATACTGGATAAGTTCTTGCTAATAAGTACACATAAATCTCAATGAACATCCTTGCTCACATTTCCGCCATGTAGTTTTGCCACATTTGTTCCAATCCATGGCTTTAAGAAGAAATACAGTATGACTGGTCAAAGATTCGTAAAGTAGGTTTATAGGTACATTTTAATGGATTTTTCTAGTGAACTTTTCTAGACCAAAGTGACAACGCGCACTGGAGGGTTGGACCCACCAATATTTCGTATTCTATTTTTTCTGACAGATTTCTATCCTTTTAATTTCATTAATTAAAAAAACTTTTTCCACAAAATATATCTTTCAAAGAAAAGTAAAGAACTCCATTAAACAAAAAATGAACAAAAATAAAATCAAACAATTCATCATGCGTGAAACTACCACATACAAGCATCAATAAAAAAATTAAATCCAAAAAGAGGAGAAGAAACAGTAAATAACCGATAAAAACTCAAAATGACAAGAAATTAATATGAGCAGGGAGCAAAACCCTCATTCCTTCACAAGGCCAGAACAAAATTTGTACTTTACTGAAAAAACTATAAATGTTTCTACTTTTATAACTTTAATAAATCAAATAATATTAACATTTTGATTACTCCAAAGATTTGCATTGAGCTTAGACATTTCTAAAATCAGAGATTTAGACCATTTAGAAAGTTTTCTAAAAGAAGCCTTTTTACATGAAAAAAAAACAGCTGCGCTAAAACTACAAGAGCTCTTTTCCGAGAAACAAAGGCCATCTGCTTTGGTACATCAATTTTACTCCCGAATTAGTAAAAAGGCACTAGAGTATGCAAAAAATTCTCCTGGTATAAGAGCAGATGACAAAACTATTAGTATTTTTAAAAGTGGTATTCTCCCTTGAATTGGAAGGAAAGTTTATGAACAAACTAAAGCAATAGACGACAAAGATGAATTATTAGCGCTGGCAAAGATATTTGAATCTATTGATTTAATGTATAGGGACTCCTCAGACATGTCTTTGGGAGCAACAGTGGTTGACTCAGGAGACAAGATTTCCCCTAGAGAACAAAGATATAACTCCAGAGTAGAATTTCAAAACGTAGGAAATTATAAATAAAAACCCAAAGAAATGTTTGAACTTTGAAGAAAGATACGTCAAGACCAACTAGGGGTAGTTATTCCAGGAATAAATTTAGTGAAAGAAAAAACGCTCGCATAAAATGCTGGACTTGCGGGTCCCACATAGACAATCGGAATGTGAAAAAACCTCCAACCTGTATCCGGTGTGGTGAAACAGGACACAAAGCAAAATATTGTTTAGCTCCAGCACTTATAAACCAACCCCAAGAAAGTTTTTAGGGTAATTTTTGCCGAAAGTACTGCGGCCTCCCAGCGATGGTTAGGGAACCATCAGAAAGCAAAGGCCCAGATTCCGTAGTTTTGTAGGTATAGGTTAGCCGTTAGGAGTAGACCTAGTGTGACTAGGAGTCACGGACATGCTATGACTGGGAGCCATGTACTTAAGAGGGAGGATGAGAGGACACCTCTCAAGGATGCAAAAATGGGTTGCGTCCACCTCTTAAGGATGCGAAAATGGGCTACGTATACATCTCAAGGAAGCAAAAAAGGTTTGCGTCCATAGGGTTACGAAAAAGTGTTCAATTCCAGCGCGCAAAGGGTGTATATGCATATATTCGCAATGTAATTATGATCATGAACCTGGATTGGAGTCTCCCAGGCTAAAAATTGAGACAAAGAAAGCTAGCACATTACTGAAATGGCTTCTAAAGTAAGCAGGATACAGAAATATTTCCAAGATTTGACATTTTGGGTAGAGCTCAGAACCAAAAATTTCGAATTTAGGAAAGAAAGGAAATCACATTTTTTTAGGAAAAGGTTAGGAGATCTCCATTTGGTTCCCGTGAATGGCTTATTGTATAAACTGGATGATTCTGACTGAAAAAAAGACGTCAATTTAAGATAATTTTATCAGAAAAACTAGTTAATGGAGTCATCCGTCTCCTGCATTCAAGTCCTTTTTTGGGGGGGGGGGCAAGATGGGAGCTGTCAAAACCTAAAATAAATTAAGACAATATGGTGTCTTTGTATATATGTACTGCCAGGTTGAAGAGGCAGTAAAGAATTATAAACTCTATTTGAGAAGAGATAAAGTTAGTGTTAGTTACCCCACTCTTAGAGATAATATTTTCCCTTGTGACCTCTTTCATATTCAGTCAAGTGATACCACAGGAAAATTGCGACTTAGCGTGAATGGTGAGCAATGCACATTGGTAAAAATATAGTAGTAGTAGCATCTAAGGAAAATTGATGAGTGTAAGCACATTGTCCGTAGGATTTAAAATATTGTTGAGATTAAAACACAATACTTATAGGAGAAAATCCGTAAAATACAGGATAAGAATTATAGGAATTATATAAGAGACTCCTTGATATTAGTAGAAAGGCCTCATGAGCTCCGACGAGAACCACGTGGTTTATGGTTTTCTCACTCAGAATGAAAAAACAGAATTTTTCTCACTTGAAAAAACAGGAATTTTCTCACATTTATGGATGTTTCTTGGACGGTTATGAGTGTCAGTCAATTTATTTGATGTTTTTCATGTATGTCAACATCAATTTATGTGTGTTTTATGGTTTTTGTCAGTGAGAATGGAAAAACAGTATTTTTCTCACTTTGATGGATGTTTTCTGGATGTTCTCACTTTGATGGATGTTTCTTGGATGTTCTTACTTTGATGGATGTTTCTTGGATGTTCTCACTTTGATGGATGTTTCTTGGATGTTCTCACTTTGATGGATGTTTCTTGGATGTTCTCACTTTGATGGATGTTTCTTGGATGTTCTCACTTTGATGGATGTTTCTTGGATGTTCTCACTTTGATTGATGTTTCTTGGATGTTCTTACTTTGATGGATGTTTCTTGGATGTTCTCATTTTGATGGATGTTTCCTGGATGTTCTCACTTTGATGGGTTTTTCTTGGATGTTCTCACTTTGATGGATGTTTCTTGGATGTTCTCACTTTGATGGATGTTTCTTGGATGTTCTCACTTTAATGGATGTTTCTTGGATGTTGTCACTTTGATGGATGTTTCCTGGATGTTCTCACTTTGATGGATGTTTCTTGGATGTTCTCACTTTGATGGATGTTTCTTGGATGGATATGAGTAACACATGACAAATGACACATGACATGTGACACATGACACAACGTGAGACACTTGACACGTGACACATGACACAACACATGAGACATTACACATGACACATGACACATGACAAGAAACATGACACATGATGAACGGCAAGTGACAAATGACATAGGACATAAGAATGGCGTAATCAAATAGGACATATGGATTTTCTGAGAAATTGATTGCAAAATCAGTAGAACCCTATCAGGAGATCGTGACGGGGGTCCATATATGGATAAAGAATAACGTAATCGACTAGGACAAGTGGATATCTGAGCAATTGATTACATAATCAGTAGAACCATATCAGAAGGTCATGACGGGAGTCCATATATGGGCATAGAATGACGTAATCGACTAGGACAGTTGGATATCTGAGAAATTGATTACATAATCGGTAGAACCTTAAAAGTTCAGAGTTTTACCTTAGAGTCTTAGCTTAGAGTTTTAGTTAGAGTTGAAGTTTACTTTAGTTTTAGTTAAAAGTTGAGAGTTTTAGCTTAGAGTTTTTGTTAGAGTTCTAGTTTAGTTTAGTAATAGTTAAGAGTTTAGTTTTTAGCTTAGAGTCTTAACTTAGATTTTTAGTTAGAGTTGAAGTTTAGTTTAGTTATAATTAAGAGTTGGGAGTTTTAGCTTAGAGTCTTAGCTTAGAGTTTTTGTTAGAGTTCTAGTTTAGTTTAGTTATAGTTAAGAGTTTAGAGTTTTACCTTAGAGTCTTAGCTTAGAGTTTTAGTTGGAGTTGAAGTTTAGTTTAGTTACAGTTAAGAATTTAGAGTTTTAGCTTAGAGTCATAGCTTAGAGTTTTACTTAAAGTTTTAGTTAACAGTTTCAAGTTTTAGCTTAGAGTCTTAGCTTAGAGTTTTTTTTGTTAGAGTTCTAGTTTAGTTTAATTTTAGTTAAGAGTTTGATGTTTTACCTTTGAGTTTCAGTTAGAGTTATAGTTTAGTTTAGTTTTAGTTAAGAGTTTGGTGTTTTAGATTAGAGTCTTAGCTTAGAGTTTTAGTTAGAGTTGAAGTTTACTTTAGTTTTAGTTAAAAGTTTAGAGTTTTAGCTTACAGTCTTAGCTTAGAGTTTTTGTTAGAGTTCTAGTTTAGTTTAGTAATAGCTAAGAGTTTAGTTTTTAGCTTAGAGTCTTAACTTAGATTTTTAGTTAGAGTTGAAGTTTAGTTTAGTTATAGTTAAGAGTTTAGAGTTTTAGCTTAGAGTCTTAGCATAGAGTTTTTGTTAGAGTTCTAGTTTAGTTTAGATATAGTTAAGAGTTTAGAGTTTTAGATTAGATTATTAGCTTAGAGTTTTTGTTATAGTTCTAGTTTAGTTTAGTTATAGGTAAGAGTTTGAAGTTTTACCTTAGAGACTTAGCTTAGAGTTGAAGTTTAGTTTTAGTTAAGAGTTTGGAGTTTTACCTTAGAGTCTTATCTGAGAGTATTTTTTAGAGCTGAATTTTACTTTAGTTTTAGTTAAAATTTTATATTTTTATTTTAGAGTATTATCTTATAGTTTTTGTTAGATTTGTAGGTTAGTTTAGTAATAGTTAAGAGTTTATTTTTTATCTTAGAGTCTTAACTTAGATTTTTAGTTAGAGTTAAAGTTTAGTTTAGTTTTAGTTAAGAGTTTAGAGTTTTAGCTTAGAGTCTTAGCTTAGAGTTTTTGTTAGAGTTCTAGTTTAGTTTAGATATAGTTAAGAGTTTGGAGTTTTACCTTAGAGAATTAGCTTTGAGTTTTAGTTTAGTTTAGTTTTAGTTAAGAGTTTAGAGTTTTTTAGCTTAGAGTCTTAGCTTAGAGTTTTTGTTAGAGTTCTAGTTTAGTTTAGTTTTAGTTAAGAGTTCAGAATTTTAGCTTAGAGTCTTAGCTTAGAGTTTTTTGTTAGAGTTGTAGTTTATTTTAGTTTTAGTTAACAGTTTAGAGTTTTTAGCTTAGATTCTTAGCTTAGAGTTTTTGTTGAAGTTCTAGTTTAGTTTAATTTTAGTTAAGAGTTTAGAGTTTTAGCTTAGATTCTTAGCTTAGAGTTTTTGTTACAGTTCTAGTTTAGTTTAATTATAGGTAAGAGTTTGAAGTTTTACCTTAGAGAGTTAGCTTAGAGTTTTAGTTTTGTTTGTCTTTAGTTATAAGTTTAAGAATTTTGTAGCTTAGAGTCATAGCCTAGAGTTTTTGTTAAAGTTCTAGTTTAGTTTAGTTTTAGTTAAGAGTTTAGAGTTTATATCTTAGAATCTAAGCTTAGAGATTTATTTATAGTTTTAGTTTAGTTTAGTTTAGTTACAGTTAAGAATTTATAGTTTTAGCTTAGAGTCATAGCTTAGAATTTTACTTAAAGTTGTAGTTTGGTTAAGTTTTAGTTAAGAGTTTCGAGTTTTAGCTTAGAGTTGTAGCTTACAGTTTTAGTTAGAGTTTTAGTTTAGTTTAGTTTTCGTTAGGAGTTTAGAGTTTCAACTCAGACTCTTAGCCTAGAGTTTTAGTTGGTGTTGAATTTTAGTTTATTTACAGTTAAGAGTTTATAGTTTTAACTTAGAGTCTTAGCTTGGAGTTTTAGTTAGAGTTTTAGTTTGGTTAAGTTTTAGTTAAGAGTTTCGAGTTTTAGCTTAGAGTCTTAGCTTAGAGTTTTTTTGTTAGAGTTCTAGTTTAGTTTAATTTTAGTTAAGAGTTTGATGTTTTACCTTTGAGTTTCTGTTAAGAGTTCTAGTTTAGTTTAGTTTTAGTTAAGAGTTTGGTGTTTTACCTGAGAGTCTTAGCTTAGAGTTTTAGTTAGAGTTCTAGTTTAGTTTAGTTTTATTTAAGAGTTTAGAATTTTAGATTATATTCTTAGCTTAGAGTTTTTTGTTGAAGTTCTAGTTCAGTTTAGAATTTTAGCTTAGACTTAGAGTTTTCATTAGAGTTCTAGTTTAGTTTATTTTTAGTTAAGAGTTTAGATTCTTAGTCTATAGTCTTAGAATAGAGTTTTTGTTAGAGTTCCACTTTAGTTTTAGTTAAAAGTTTAGAGTTTTAGCTTAGAGTCTTAGCTTAGAGTTTTTGTTAGAGTTCTAGTTTAGTTTAGTTATAGTTAAGAGTTTGGAGTTTTACCTTAGAAACTTAGCTTAGAGTTTTAGTTTAGTTTAGTTTTGCGTAAGAGTTTAGAGTTTTAGCTTAGAGTCTCAACTTAGAGTTCTTTTTATAGTTTCAGTTTAGTTTAGTTTTAGTTAAGAGTTAAGAGTTTTTAGCATAGAATCTTAACTTAGAGTTTTTGTTGAAGTTTTAGTTTAGTTTAGCTTTAGTTTAGAATTTTAGCTTAGACTTAGAGATTTAATTAGAGTTCTAGTTTAATTTAGTTTTAGTTAAGAGTTTAGAGTTTTTAGCTTAGAGTCTTATCTTAGTTTTATTTAGAGTTCTAGTTTAATTTAGTTTTAGTTAAAAGTTTAGAGTTTTACCCTAGAGTCTTAGCTTAGAGTTTTAGTTAGAGTTAAAGTTTACTTTATTTGCAATTAAGATTTTATAGATTTAGATTAGAGTAATAGATTATAGGTTTAATTAAAGTTATAGTTTGGTTAAGTTTTAGTTAAGAGTTTCGAGTTTTAGCTGAGTCTTAGCTTAGAGTTTTAGTTAGAGTTCTAGTTTAGTTTAGTTTTAGTTAAGAGTTTAGAGTTTTACCTTAGAGTCTTAGCTTAGAGTTTTTTTTAGAGTTCTAGTTTAGTTTACTTTTAGTTAAGAATTTGAGGTTTTACCTTTGAGTTTCAGTTAGAGTTCTAGTTTAGTTTACTTTTAGTTAAGAGTTTAGTGTTTTACCTTAGAGTCTTAGCTTAGAGTTTTAGTTAGAGTTCTAGTTTAGCTTAGTTTTAGTTAAGAGTTTAGAATTTTAGCTTAGAGCCTTAGCTTAGGGTTTTTGTTAGAGTTCTAGTTTATCATAGATTAGAGTTTTACTTAAAGTTATAGTTTGGTTTAGTTTTAGTTAAGAGTTTAGAGTTTTACCTTAGAGTCTTAGCTTAGAGTTTTTGTTAGAGTTCTAGTTTAGTTTAATTTTAGTTAAGAATTTAATGTTTTACCTTTGAGTTTCAGCTAGAGTTCTAGTTTAGTTTACTTTTAGTTAAGAGTTTAGTGCTTTAACATAGAGTCTTAGCTTAGAGTTTTAGTTAGAGTTTTAGTTTAGTTCAGTTTTAGTTAAGAGTTTAGAATTTTATCTTAGAGTCTTAGCTTAGAGTTTTTGTTAGAGTTCTAGTTTATTTTTGCTTTAGTTAAGAGTTTATAGTTTTAGCTTAGAGTCTTAGCTTAGAGTTTTTTGTTGAAGTTCTAGTTTAGTTTAGTTTTAGTTAAGAGTTTAGAGTTTTAGCTTAGAGTCTTAGCTTAGAGTTTTTGTTAGAGTTGAAGTTTAGTTCACTAATAGTTAAGACTTTAGTGTTTTTTAGTTTAGAGTCTTAGCTTAGAGTTTTAGTTTAGAGTTCTATTTTACTTTATTTTCATTTAAGAGTGTGGATTTTTAAATTTGAGTCATAGCTTAGAGTTTTAGTTAGATTTCTAGTTTAGTGTATTTTTATTTAAGATTTTATATTTTTAACTTAGATTATTAGCTTAGAGTTTTTTTTAGATTTATAGTTTAGTTTAGTTTTAGTTAAGAATTTTATGTTTTAAATTTGAGTTTCAGTTATAGTTATAGTCTAGTTTACTTTTAGTTAAGAGTTTAGTGTTTTACCTTAGAGTCTTAGCTTAGAGTTTTAGTTAGAACTCTAGTTTAGTTTAGTATTAGTTAAGAGTTTAGAACTTTAGCTTAGATTCTTAGCTTAGAGTTTTTGTTAGAGTTCTAGTTTATTTTAGTTTTAGTTAAGAGTTTAGAGTTTTTAGCTTAGAGTCTTAGCTTAGAGTTTTTGTTGAAGTTCTAGTTTAGTTTACTTTTAGTTAATAGTTTAGATTGTTAGCTTAGAGTCTTAGCTTAGAGTTTTTGTTAGAGTTATAGTTTAGCTTAGATATAGTTAAGCGTTTGGAGTTTTACCTTCGAGACTTAGCTTAGAGTTCTAGTTTATTTTAGTTTTAGTTAAGAGTTTAGAGTTTTTTATATTAGAGTCTCAGATCAGAGTTTTTGTTATAGTTCTAGTTTAGTTTAGTTAAGAGTTTGGTGTTTTACCTTAGAGTCATAGCTTAGAGTTTTAGTTAGAGTTCTAGTTTAGTTTAGTTTTAGTTAAGAGTTTAGAATTTTAGCTTAGAGTATTAGCTTAGAGTTTTTGTTAGAGTTCTATTTTAGTTTTGTTTTATTTAAGAGTTTAGAGTTTTGAGCTTAGAGTCTTAGCTTAGAGTTTTTGTTGAAGCTCTAGTTTAGTTTAGTTTTAGTTAAGATTTTATAGTTTTAGCTTAGAGTCCTAGCTTAGAGTTTTTGTAAGAGTTTTAGTTTAGTTTTAGTTAAGAGTTTAGAGTTTTAGCTTAGAGTCTTAGCTTCGAGTTATAGTTAGAGTTGAAGTTTAGTTATAGTTAAGAATTTAGAGATTTTAGCTTAGAGTCGTAGTTTAGAGTTTTTGTTAGAGTTCTAGTTTAGTTTAGTTAAGAGTTTTATTATATAGTCAGAGCTTAGAGTTTTTGTTGAAGTTGAAATTTAGTTTAGTCATAGTTAAGAATTTAGAGTTTTTAGCTTAGAGTCTTAGCTTAGAGTTTTACTTAGAGTTCTAATTTAGTTTAGCTATAGTTAAGAGTTTAGAGTTTTATCTTAGAGTCTTAGCTTAGAGTTTTTGTTGAAGTTCTAGTTTAGTTTAGTTAAGAGTTTAGAGTTCTACCTTAGAGTGTTAGCTTAGAGTTTTACTTAGAGTTGAAGTTTAGTTTAGTTATAGTTAGGGGTTTAGAGTTTTACCCTGGAGTCATAGCTTAGATTTTTAGTTAGATTTCTAGCTTAGTTTAGTTTTTGTTAAGAGTTTAGAGTTTTACCTTAGAGTCTTAGCTTAGAGTTTTTGTTAGAGTTTTTGTTTAGTTTAGTTTTAGTTAAGAGTTTTGAGTCTTAGCTTAGAGTCTTAGCTTAGAGTTTTAGTTAGAGTTGAAGTTTAGTTTAGTCATAGTTAAGAATTTAGAGTTTTTTAGCTTAGAGTCGTAGTTTAGAGTTTTTTTTATAGTTATAGTTTAGTTTAGTTAATAGTTTAGAGTTTTATCATAGAATCATAGCTTAGAGTTTTTTTTAAGTTGAAGTTTAGTTTAGTCATATTTAAGAATTTAGAGTTTTTATCTTAGAGTCTTAGCTTAGAGTTTTACTTAGAGTCCTAGTTTAGTTTAGTTTTAATTAAGAGTTTAGAGTTTTATCTTACAGCCTTAGCTTAGAGTTTTTGTTGAAGTTCTAGTTTAGTTTAGTTAAGAGTTTCGAGTTCTACCTTAGAGTCTTAGCTTAGAGTTTTACTTAGAGTTGAAGTTTAGTTTAGTTATAGTTAAGTGTTTTGTGTTTTAGCTTGGAGTCTTAGCATAGAGTTTTTGTTAGAGTTCTAGTTTAGTTTATTTTTAGTTAAGAATTTGTTGTTTTAGCTTAGAGTCTTATCTTTGAGTTTTAGTACGAGTTATAGTTTACTTTAGTTTTAGTTCAGAGTTTTGCGTTTTAACTTAGAGTATTATATTATAGTTTTATTTAGATTTATAGTTTAGTTTAGTTTTATTTAATAATTTTATTTTTTAAATTTGAGTTTAAGTTATAGTTATAGTTTAGTTTACTCTTAGTTTAGATTTTAAAGTTTCACCTTAGATTCTTAACTTAGCATTTTAGTTATAAATCTAGTTTTGTTTAGTTTTAGTTAACTTTTTATGATTTTATATTAGAGTCTTAGGTATGTGTTTTTGATAGAGTTCTAGTTTAGTTTAGTTTCATTTAAGAGTTTAGAGTTTTTAGCTTTGAGTCTTAGCTTAGAGTTTTTGTTGAAGTTCTAGTTTAGTTTACTTTTAGTTAATAGTTTAGAGTTTTAGCTTAGAGTCTTAGCTTAGAGTTTTTGTTAGAGTTTTAGTTTAGCTTAGATATAGTTAAGCGTTTGGAGTTTTACCTTCGAGACTTAGCTTAGAATTCTAGTTTAGTTTAGTTTTAGTTAAGAGTTTCGAGTTTTTTATCTTAGAGTCTTAGATCAGAGTTTTTTTTATAGTTCTAATTTAGTTTAGTTTTAGTTAAGAGTTTGGTGTTTTACCTTAGAGTCATAGCTTAGAGTTTTAGTTAGAGTTCTAGTTTAGTTTAGTTTTAGTTAAGAGTTTAGAATTTTAGCTTAGAGTCTTAGCTTAGAGTTTTTGTTAGAGTTCTAGTTTAGTTTAGTTTTAGTTAAGAGTTTAGATTTTTGAGCTTAGAGTCTTAGCTTAGAGTTTTTGTTGAAGATCTAGTTTACTTTAGTTTTAGTTAAGAGTTTATAGTTTTAGCTTAGAGTCCCAGCTTAGAGTTTTTGTAAGAGTTTTAGTTTAGTTTAGTTAAGAGTTCGGAGTTTTATTTTAGTGTCTTATCTTAGAGTTATAGTTGGAGTTTAAGTTTAGTTATTGTCAATAATTTAGAGTTTTTTAGCTTATAGTCGTAGTTTACAGTTTTTGTTAGATTTATAGTTTAGTTTAGTTAAGAGTTTAGAGTTTTATCATATAGTAATAGCTTAGAGTTTTTTTTGAAGTTGAAGTTTAGTTTAGTCATAGTTAATAATTTATAGTTTTTATCTTAGAGTCTTAGCTTAGAGTTTTACTTAGAGTTCTAATTTAGTTTAGCTATAGTTAAGAGTTTAGAGTTTTATCATAGAGTCTTAGCTTAGAGTTTTTGTTGAAGTTCTAGTTTAGTTTAGTTAAGAATTTAGAGTTCTAACTTAAAGTCATAGCTTAGAACTTTAGGTAGAGTTGAAGTTTAGTTAATCTAGAGTTAAGTGTTTTAAGCTTTATCTTTAAATCTTAGCTTATATTTATATTTAGATCTCTGGCTCCGTGTAATTATAATTAAGTCTTTATTGTTTTACCTTAAATTCTTAGCTTAGAGTTTTATTTAGAGTTCTAGTTTAGTTTAGTTTTAGTTAAGAGTTTTGAGTTTTACCTTAAAGTTTTAGATTAGAGTTTTAGTTAGGGTTGAAGTTTCGTTTAGTTTAGTTATAGTTAAGAGTTTATAGTCTTAGCTTAGAGTCTTAGCTTAGAGTTTTAGTTAGAGTTATTGTTTAGTTTTAGTTAAGAGTTATAGCTTAGAGGTTTAGCCTAGAATCTTAGCTTAGAGATTTAGTTAGAGTTGAAGTTTAGTCTAAACTAGCATAACCACATAATTACACAATATTGCATAGAAATACCAAAACCATAGGTTAGATTAGGTTAAGTTAGAGGTAAGGTTTCTCCACGTTTAAGTTAGGTTAGCTTAGGTTAGTTTATCATGAGCGCGCAGGATAAGCTAACCTAATCTAACGAGTACACAGTCGACATAGGGGGATTTTACGGAGAGTCTGGTTAGGTTAGGCTAAATCAAGTTAGGTTAGTTTAAGTTAGGTTAGGTTAGGTTAGCCTACGTACGCGCGCGTACGTAGGCTAACCTAACCTAACCTAACTTAACCTAACCTAACTTGATCTAGCCTAACCTAACCATACTCACCGGAAAATCCCCCCATGTCAACTTTATACCAGTTAGATTAGGTTAGCTTATCATGAGCGCTCATGATAAGCTAACCTGACAAAACTGATGTTTTCATGATAAAACATAAAATTCTTAACTAAAATTAAACTAATATAGAACTCTAACAAAAACTCTAAGCTAAGACTCTAAGGTAAAACTCTAAACTCTTAACTAAAACTAAACTAAACTAGAACTCTAAATAAAACTCTAAGCTAAGACTTTAAGGTAAAACTCTAAACTCTTAACTAAAACTAAACTAAGCTAGAACTCTAACTAAAACTCTAAGCTAAGACTCCAAGCTAAAACTCTAAACCCTTAACTATAACTAAACTAAACTTCAATTTTAAGTAAAACTCTAAGCTAAGACTCTAAGGTAGAACTCTAAACTTTCAACTAAACTAAACTAGAACTTCAACAAAAACTCTAAGCTAAGACTCTAAGATAAAACTCTAATTCTTAACTAAAACTAAACTAAACTAGAACTCTAAGTAAAACTCTAAGCTAAGAATCTAAGCTAAAAACTCTAAATTCTTAACTATGACTAAACTAAACTTCAACTTCAAAAAAAAACTCTAAGCTCTTATTATAATATAAAACTATAAACTCTTAACTAAACTAAACTAGAACTCTAACAAAAACTCTAAACAACGACTCTAAGCTAAAAACTCTAAATTCTTAACTATAACTAAACTAAACTTCAACTCTAACTATAACTCTAAGCTAAGACTCTAAGCTAAAACTCTAAACTCTTAACTAAAACTAAACTAAACTAAAACTCTAACAAAAACTCTAAGCTAGGACTCTAAGCTAAAACTATTAACTCTTAACTAAAACTAAACTAAACTAGAGCTTCAACAGAAACTCTAAGCTGAGACTCTAATATAAAAACTATAAAATATTAAATAAAAATACAATAAACTAGAAATATAATAAAAACTATAAGATATTAAAATAAGATAAAATTATAAACTATTAAATAAAACTAAAACAAACTATAACGCTAAATAAAACTCTACGATAAAACTCTAAGGTAAAAAACAAAACTCTTAACTAAAACTAAACTAAACTAAAACTCTAAGCTAAGTCTCTAAGGTAAAACTCCAAACGCTTAAATATAAATAAAATACAATAGAACTATAAAAAAATCTATGATCTAAGTCTATAAGGTAAAACTCTAAACTCTTAATTACAAATAAACTAAACTTAAAGTTTAGCTAAAACTCTAAGCTAAGACTCTAAGCTAAAAAACTAAACTCTTAACTAAAACTAAACTAAACTAGAACTACAACAAAAACACTAAGCTAATACTCTAAGATAAAAACTATAAAATATTAAATATATATAAACTAAACTAGAACTCTAACAAAAACTCTAAGCTAAGACTCTAAGCTAAAATTCTAAACTCTTAACTAAAACTAAACTAAACTAGAACTTTAACAAAAACCCTAAGCTAAGACTCTAAGGTAAAACACTAAACTCTTAACTAAAAGTAAACTAAACTAGAACTCTAACAAAAACTCTAAGCTAAGACTCTAAGGTAAAACTCTAAACTCTTAACTAAAACTAAACTAAGCTAGAACTCTAACAAAAACTCTAAGCTAAGACTTAGTTAAAACTCGAAACTCTTAACTAAAACTTAACCAAACTATAACTTTATAAACTAGAACTCTAACAGAAACTCTAAGCTAAGACTCTAAGCTAAAACTCTAAACTCTTAACTAAACTATAACTCTAACTAAAACTCTAATCTAAGACTCTAAGTTAAAACACTAAACTCTTAACTAAAAGTAAACTAAACTAGAACTCTAACTGAAGCTCAAAGGTAAAACATCAAATTCTTAACTAAAACTAAACTAAACTAGAACTCTAACAAAAAATCTAAGCTAAGACTCTAAGTTAAAACTCTAAACTCTTAACTAAAACTAAACTAAACTAGAACTCTAACAAAAACTCTAAGCTAAGAATCAGCTAAAACTCGAAACTCTTAACTAAAACTTAACCAAACTACAACTTTAAGTAAAACTCTAAGCTATGACTCTAAGCTAACAATCTAAATACTTAACTGTAACTAAACTAAACTTTAACTCTAACTAAAACTCTAAGCTAAGACTCTATGGTAAAACTCTAAACTCTTAACTAAAACTAATTAAACTAGAACTCTAAATAAAACTAAGCTAAGACTCTAAGCTAAAAACTCTAAACTCTTAACTATAACTAAACTAAACTAGAACTCTAATTAAAACTCTAAGTCTAAGCTAAAACTCTAAACTAAAACTAAACTAAACTAGAACTTCAACAATAACTCTAAACTAAGATTCTAAGCTAAAAACACTAAACTCTTAACTAAAACTAAACTAAACTATAAATCTATCAAAAAACTCTAAGCTGAGACTATAATCTAAAACTCTAAACTCTTAAGTAAAACTAAACTAAACTAAAACTCTAAGCTAAGACTCTAAGGTAGAACTCTAAACTCTTAACTATAACTAAACTAAAACTCTAACAAAAACTCTAAGCTATGACTCTAAGCTAAAACTCTAAACTCTTAACTATAACTAAACCAAACTAGAACTCTAACAAAAACTCAAAGCTAAGACTCTAGACTAAAACTCTTAACTAAAACTAAACTAAGCTAAAACTCTAATTAACACTCTAAGTCTAAGCTAAAACTCTAAACTAAACTAGAACTTCAACAAAAAACTCTAAACTAAGACTCTAAGCTAAAATTCTAAACTTGTAACTAAAACTAAACTAAACTAGAACTCTAACTAAAACTCTAAGCTAAGACTCTAAGGTAAAACACCGAACTCTTAACTAAAACTAAACTAGAACTCTAACTGAAACTCAAAGGTAAAACATCAAACTCTTAACTAAAATTAAACTAAACTAGAACTCTAGCAAAAAAACTCTAAGCTAAGACTCTAAGATAAAACTCGAAACTTTTAACTAAAACTGAACCAAACTAAAACTTTATGTAAAACTGTAAGCTGTGACTCTAAGCTAAAACTCTAAATTCTTAACTGTAACTAAACTAAACTAAACTTCAACTCCAACAAAAACCCTTGACTAAGACTCTAGGATAAAACTGTAAACTCTTAACTAAAACTAAACTAAACTAGAACTCTAACAAAAATTCTAAGCTAAGACTCTATACTAAAACTCTCGAAACTCTTAACTAAAACTTAACCAAACTACAATTTTAAGTAAAATTCTAAGCTATGACTCTAAGTTAAAACTCTAAATTCTTAACTGTAACTAAACTAAACTAGAACTCTAAATAAAACTCTAAGCTAAGACTCTAAGCTAAAAACTCTAAACTCTTAACTAAAAATAAACTAGAATTCTAACAAAACCTCTAGGCTAAGACTCTAAGCTAAAAAACTCTAAACTTTTAACTAAAACTAAACCAAACTAAAGCTCTAAGCTAAGTCTCTAAGGTAAAACTTCAAACTCTTACCTATAACTCAACTAAACTTGATCTGTAGCAAAAACTCTAAGCTAATATTCTAAGATGAAAATCTAAACTCTTAAATAAAAATAAAATAAACTATAACTTCAACAAAAACTCTAAGCTAATACTCTTAGATAAAAACTCTAAAATCGTAATTAAAACTAAACTAAACTCTAACTCTAACAAAAACTCTAAGCTAAGATTCTAAGATAAAATTCTAAACTCTCAACTAAAACTAAACTAAAATATAACTCTAACAAAAACTCTAAGCTAAGACTCTAAGCTAAAAAACTCTAAACTCTTAACTAAAACTAAACTAAACTAAAACTCTAAGCTAAGTCTCTAAGGTAAAACTCTAAACTCTTAACTATATCTAAACTAGAACTATAACAAAAACTCTAAGCTAAGACTCTATGCTAAAACTCTAAACTCTTAACTAAAACTAAACTAAACTTTAACTCTAACTAAAAATTTAAGTTAAGACTCTAAGCTAAAAACTAAACTCTTAACTATTACAAAACTAAACTAGGACTCTAAAAAAAATTTTAAGCTAAGACTCTAAGCTAAAACTCTAAACTCCTAACTAAAACTAAACTAAACTAGAACTTCAACAAAAACTCTAAGCTAAGACTCTAAGCTAAAAACTCTAAACTCTAAACAAAAAATAAAGTAAACTAGAAATCTAACTAAAACTGTAAGCTAATACTTTAAACTAAAATTCTAAACTCTTAACTATAACTAAACTAAACTAGAACTCTAACAAAAACTCCAAGCTAAGACCCTAAGCTAAGAAACTCTAAACTCTTAAATAAAACTAAACTAAACTATAACTCTAAGCTAAGTCTCTAAGGTAAAACTCAAAACTCTTAACTATATCTAAACTATAACTCTAACAAAAACTCTAAGCTAAGACTCTAAGCTAAAACTCTAAACTCTTAACTAAAACTAAACTAAACTTTAACTCTAACTAAAAATTTAAGTTAAGACTCTAAGCTAAAAACTAAACTCTTAACTATTACTAAACTAAACTAGAACTCTAACAAAAACTCTATGCTAAGACTCTAAGCTAAAACTCTAAACTTTTAACTAAAACTAAAGTAAACTTCAACTCTAACTAAAACTCTAAGCCAAGACTCTAAGGTAAAACTCTTTAACTAAAACTAAACTAAATTTCAACTCTAAGCTAAGTCTCTAAGGTAAAACTTCAAACTCTTACCTATAACTAAACTATAACTTATACAAAAACTGTAAGCTAAGAATCTAAGCTAAAACTCTAGACTCTTAACTAAAACTAAACTAAACTAGAACTCTAACAAAAACTCTAAGCTAAGACTCTAAGCTAAAAACTCTAAACTCTTAATTATAACTAAACTAAACTTCAACTCTAACTAAAAATCTAAGTTAAGACTATAATCTAAAAAATAAACTCTTATATATTACTAATCTAAACTAGAGCTACAACAAAAACACGAAGATAATACTGTAAGTTAAAACTCTAAACTCTTAACCCAACCCAAAGTCAACTTCAACTCTAACAAAAACTCTAAGCTATGACTCTAAAGTAAAACTCTAAACTCTTAACTATAACTAATCTAAACTAGAACTCTAACTGAAACTCAAAGGTAAAACATCAAACTCTTAACTAAAATTAAACTAAACTAGAAATCTAACAAAAAAACTCTAAGCTAAGACTCTAAGCTAAAACTCGAAACTCTTAACTAGAACTGAACCAAACTAAAACATTAAGTAAAACTCTAAGCTGTGACTCTAAGCTAAAACTCTAAATTCTTAACTATAACTAAACTAAACTTCAACTCTAACTAAAACTCTAAGCTAAGACTCTAAGGTAAAACTCTAAACTCTTAACTAAAACTAAAGTAAAATAGAACTCTAACAAAAACTATAAGCTAAGACTCTAAGCTAAAACTCTAAACTCTTAACTATAACTAAACTAAACTTTAACTCTAAATAAAACTCTAAGTTAAGACTCTAAGCTAAAAACTTAACTCTTAACTATTACTAAACTAAACTAGAACTCTAAAAAAAACCCTAAGCTAAGACTCTAAGCTATAACTCTAAACTCTTAACTAAAACTAAAGTAAACTTCAACTCTAGCTAGAACTCTATGCTAAGACTCTAAGGTAAAACTCTAAACTTTTAAGGTTCTACCGATTATGTAATCAACTTCTCAGATATCCAACTGTCCTAGTCGATTACGTCATTCTATGCCCATATATGGACTCCCTTCATGACCTTCTGATATGGTTCTACTGATTATGTAATCAATTTCTCAGAAATCCATTTGTCCTAGTCAATTACGTCATTCTATGTCCATATATGGACCCCCGTCACGACCTCCTGATAGGGTTCTACCGATTATGTAATCAATTTCTCAGAAAATCCATTTGTCCTAGTTTATTACATAATTCTTTCGTCATGTGGCATGTGTCACGTCTCATGTCTCATGTGTTGTGTCATGTGTCATGTGTAATGTCTCATGTTTTATGTCATGTGTCATGTGTCATGTTTCATGTGTCACGTGTCATATGTCACGTGTCATGTGTTACTCATAACCATCCAAGAAACATCCATCAAAGTGAGAACATCCAAGAAACATCCATCAAAGTGAGAACACATAAGAAACATCCATCAAAGTGAGAACATCCAAGAAACATCCATCAAAGTGAGAACATCCAAGAAACACCCATCAAAGTGAGAACATCCAGGAAACATCTATCAAAGTGAGAACATCCAAGAAACATCCATCAAAGTAATAACATGCAAGAAACAGCAATCAAATTGAGAACATCCAAGAAACATCCATCAAAGTGATAAAGTTCAAGAAAACATCCATCAAAGTGACAACATCCAAGAAACATCCATCAAAGTGAGAACATACAAGAAACACCAATCAATGTGATAACATGCAGAAAACATCCATCAAAGTGTGAAAATCCAAGAAACATCCATCAAAGTGAGAACATTCAGAAAACATCCTTCAAAGTGAGAACATCCAAGAAACATCCCTCAAAGTGAGAACATCCAGGAAACATCCATCAAAGTGAGAACATCCCTAAGTAAGAACCTCCAAGAAACATCAATCAAAGTGACAACATCCAAGAAACATCCATCAAAGTAAGAACATCCAAGAAACATCCATCAAAGTGAGAACATCCAGAAAACATCCATCAAAGTGAGCAAAATCCTGTTTTTCCATTCTCACTGACAAAAACCATAAAACAGACATAAATTGATGTTGACATCCATGAAAAACATAAAATAAATTGACTGACACTCATAACCGTCCAAGAAACATCCATAAATGTGAGAAAATTCCTGTTTTTTCATTCTCAGTGAGAAAACCATAAACCACGTGCTTCTCGTCGGAGCTCATGAGGCCTTTCTACTGATATTATATAAGAGACACACTAACTTAAACTAGTAGTAAATTGTAATTTTTGTATCTCCAACAAAGGAGATGAGTTCAGAATGTTCGAAAGGCTCAAAATTTCATAACTCTTATTTTTTTTAATTAGAGAACGAGTACAGATTTTTTTTTCTTTCGTCGTAGAATCTATTTTTGCCTTTGATTTTTAAAGTCTTCCATTGTTACTGGACTTTTTGAAACCTTTAAATACTCTTTCGAGTATTCACTTATAATTTGAAAAAAAATTGTAAATAAAGTTTGAAAAGGCCCAAATAAGAAAAAAGTTCAGCTGTTCGTAGAGGTTAATTAATATATCTTCCTTTTATTAAAGATGTGCTCAATTTTAAACTTAAAGTTATCAAAGAGTCGATTTATCTGTGCTTGGCAATACAAGAGCAGGGGTTTGATTTCGGATGCCGCGAAACGACAAAAAAAAACCGTAGATTGAAAATATCTGCGTGAACTCATAAGGATTCTTGCTGAGAATGTCCCGTAAGTTCAACCACATTAGAAGGACGAAATTGAATATTTACTTTTTATTTACTTTTAGAATAGGTTTAGTTCAACCATTGGCCTGGATGAAGTGAGGCAAATACTCCTTGCAAAAAGAAAAAAGGGAAAGATGTAACAACATATTGGACATCGACTTTTAATATTTTTACACTCTTTATATATATAATAGGACTTCTTTTAGTAGGATTGATATTCAAAAAGTTAAGAAAATAATAGACAAATTATAGAGACCAAAGGCCTCAGGGGTTACATTTAGAAGCAGTATAAGGAGAAATTGAGTTACAGTGAATCTTAGTAAATTTGTGTTTCCTTTCGTATATTCCTTTTAAAGTAAAATTATACTAAGATTTTTGTTGGGGAGATTGTAAGGAGGCCCTAATTTTGTGTGATTAGGTAACTCAATTTTAGTAAAGCTTTGGATTCCCTTTCGCTTCAACAGATCAGAAATATAGTGACGATTTCAAATTAGCTTGAATTTGAAAATAACTGTACTTTGTGTTAATAGTCATAAATCTTTTAGTGATACTTATTTTTCCAAGGATCAGACGAACTTTGAACTCATGATAAATATTTAAAAACCTGATCTAGACCTGTTTTGGGTATAAATCAAAAAGGAATGCCACACCTTGAAACATTGTAAGAAACTACTTTTTAACAAAAACTTGTAGAATGGCTAAAAGAGCAGGGAAGGTCGCTAAACGGATCAAGTAGCTAACTAAATATAACTTGCGGATGAGAGACAAAACGGGGTAGTTTGCCTCTGAACCAAGGAATATAAATAAGTGTTTTCTTTATGATTTAGGATAAAAAGCTACTGCTAGCCTGCATAAATTTCTTTTGAAGATAAAATTGGGATAAGAAGTAAACTTCTGAAATAATTCTTTCACCTGGATAAACCAGACTAAGTAATAAATTTAAGACGTATATAGGAGTCATAAAAAATTAGTGCTGAAGTCAAAGCACGACATTTTATAATAATTTGTTGATTCGGGTTTATAATTTGGTTAGTATATTTCACTTAGCCAAGGCTTGAGCAATTTAGACAAAAGACAACATTTTAAAGGTTAAAATAAGCTAAGATTAATTTCTTCCCAGAAATTTAAACTTGTAGAAGAAGCTTCGAATAACCGAAGGTTCAAAGAGTGGAGGAACTTTAACCAAGAAGTCAACGTTAAGAAAGCCTTTTGTGCTTTCCTTTTCCAGCCTAGTGTTCCTTAGAACTTAACTTGGCGTTTATAAAGATCTTACACCCAGAAAATTTGAATTGTCAAACAAAAACATGAGTTGGACGCTTGTGGATTCTTCTGACGTGTATACGGATGAGAACCCTATTCCCTTTTTAGTCATTCTTTCATTTCGTTAACACCGTACCGACTGTTTATACAAAGGTGGCCTCAATGTTTATGCAGACAGGTTAGGGAAAAAGGGAATAATATTGTCAAACTAAGAATTTCAAGTCCTTTATGTCTAGATATATTCAATTAAGGGTTATCCTTGCTGAAGTTAAAGCTTATCAAAAGTCCAAGGAATAAAAATCCCTTTTACAGGATCTAACAATAGGATATCTTGGTTCGGGATAATGGAATAAAATAGTACTAATCAAGTACGGTTATTCCTAGTTTGGCTCACTCGAGAAGCAATAATTTGAACTAAGGGATTCTAATACCCCAGAACTTAAAATATAAATCTTTTTACTTTTATAACTTTAATAAATCAAATAATATAAACATTTTGATTACTAAATATCAGTACATGTATACTAAACTGACAATGCACATTCATTTGTATTTTGTCAGTAAAGTGTAAATTTTGTTCTGGCCTTGGGAAGGCATAGGGGTTTTGCGCCCAACTTATGTTAATTTCTGCTCGTTTTGAATTTGACTCGGTTAATTAATGTAATTTCTGTTCGTTTTGGGTTTCATTTATTTATAGATGCTGATTTGTGGTAGTTTCACGCTTGGTAAATTATTTGATTTTATTTATGCTAGTTTTTTGTTTAATGGAGTTCTTTACTTTTCTGTGAAAAACTTATTTTGCGGAAAAATTTTTTAAAATTAAATCTGTTCGTTTTATATTGACATAGTATTTTCTGGGAAAAAGAAAATAGTACTTTAAATCTTTACGTTTTTTAAGAATTTATAGTTTGGTCTGCAAAATTTTTATTGGATGTGTCTGGAGAAAAGATAAGCGTGAGAGGGGGTTTAGTTGCCTTCAAATCACTTTCGACTATTAAAAAGGGCATTAGCCCTTTGAAATTTCCAGTCGAACGAGCCTGTTTTGAAGTTTCTACGACAACGCCTTATATAAAAACCTTATATGCCCCCAGAGCATAACTTAAAACCCTTACCCTGAGGGTTGTCGGTGAGTGTCCTCCTCAAGAACATATTTTCTATCTGGAAATCAACGACGCTGAACAAAATGGCTATCTATAATATTGATTGGATGTGTTTGGAGAAAAAATGGGCGTGAGAGGAGGGTTACTACTACTACTACTACTAACAACTCATTGCAGCACCAAGCCACCTGAGGCCAACACAGCTACGCACGCTCCTCCTCCACCCCAATCTATTCAAAGCCTCCCTCTTTACACCCGCCCACGAAGGTCCCATGTCCTTTAAATCTTTCTTTATGACGTCCTCCCACCCCAGACGGGGACGACCTGCTTTCTGTTTAGCCCTAGATGGTTGGCCAAAAAGAACAATCTTCGGTAATCTGTCATCCTTCATCCGCACAACGTGCCCTAGCCACCTCAACCTTTCTTTCATTATAGACCTAGAAAGCGGTATTGAATCACATTTTTCGTATAGCCTATTGTTTGAAATACGGTCAGTCAGCCGGGTACCCAGAACAATCCTTAAGCAATTTCTCTGGAAAACATTTAGCAAATCTTCATCCGCTTTTCGGAGCGTCCATGCTTCAGAGTCATATTTGACCACCGTCATCACTGTAGCTTCTAAGATTCTAATTTTGGTTTGCAGACTTATCTTCCTATTCTTCCAGACTCTTTTTAACTCTGAAAAACACCCTGAGCCTTGGCTATTCTTTTTTTAACATCTTCACTGCTCCCACCATCTTTACTAATAATACTACCAAGGTAAGTGAAGCTGCCCACCTGATCAATCTTTTCATTACCCAACGTCACCTTTTCATCTTCACTTATTCCTAGCCTTAGTGACTTAGTCTTCCTAACATTAATTTTCAAACCAATTCTAGCACCCTGAACTCGCAAAACCTCTAAAACTTCATTCATTTTGCTCACACTTTCATCTAGGATGCTTAAATCATCAGCATAATCCAAGTCCAGGAGACATTTTCCTCCCCATTTGATTCCGACTTCTCCCATTGCCTTTCCTGTGCTCCTTAAAACAAAGTCCATCAAAATAATCCATATAAAGGGGGATAGAACACAACCCTGCTTAACTCCTGATTTAATACAAAACCAGCTGCTAACCTCATTTCCTACCTTAACCGCAGCAGTGTTACTCTCGTACATAGCACTAATCACTTTAATGTATTTGTCTGGTATACCATACAAGGATAAAACCTTTACTAAAGCTCCTCTATCAACAGAATCGAACGCTTGCTCATAATCTATAAAACTGAGGACCAAAGGTGTTTGAAAACTTAGGCACTTCTCAATTATTAACCTAAGAGTGAAAATTTGGTCAACACATCCTCTACCTTTTCTAAAACCGCACTGCTCTTCTCTTAAAACTTTGTCTACGGCATCTCTCAGTCTAAAAAGTATCATTTTACTAAGCAATTTGCTACCTACAGAGACCAGACTAATGCCACGATAATTACCACACTCGCTTTTATTACCTTTCTTATAAAGTGGCTTAATTAAGGTTTTCCTAAAATCGTTAGGTACTTCCCCTTTTTCAAAAATCATATTCATAATCTTCAACTACTTATTTCTAACCTCAGAGCCACCATATTTAAGAAACTCATTTACTACCCTATCAGCAACTGGAGCCTTATTATTCTTTAATCCTTTTAGTCCTGCTGCTAATTCCTCCTCACAAAACAAATCTTCCTTCACATCCAAGATATCACAAACTTTTCCATTTTCCTCTTTATTTTTTCCTGTAACTCTATCTCGGTTAAGCAAATTCTCAAAATGTTCGGCTTATCTTGCTTTAGCTTTTTCCTTATCGCTAATTGCCACCCCTTTCCTATCTTTAACTGGGACAAGTCCGGATTGACTAATACCTCTCAATTTGTTAACGTGCCAGTACAATATTTTACTATTATGCCGTCTAGCTGCATCTTCTAAATCTTCGGCAATTTTATCCATGACCTCCACTTCACACCTCCTTAGTTCATATTTCAATGCTTTCTCCACTTTCTTTACATTTATTTTGTTTTCATACGATCTATCACTCAGATAATTCTTGTATAAGTCCTTTCTCCTTTCTATTAAACCTAAAGCTTTTTCACTAATATTCTCAGTTGTAGTTCTAGCCCTCTTCCCTAAGACACCTTCTGCAACTTCACAACTTATTGTTCTAAAATTATTCCAACCATCTTACACATTATCAAATTTTAAACTCGAGTTTAGTACTCAATTGTTCCTGGAAAGTTTATCTCAAATACTTATCCTGGAGTCTACCAACATAATAACTTCAAGGGAGGTAGTTACCCTTCCGATATTTCAGCTTTAAATTAACCCTTGACACTACTAGATGGTGATCTTTACTTTTAACATCAATAACAGCACTCCTATATACCCTAGTATCTTGTATTGATCCTGCCAGTCTTCGGTTTACTATAACATAATCAATAAGGTTTGCTGTCTTACCATCACGTGAATACCATGTTAGCTTATGAGCCATTTTATGACCAAACACCGTATTGGTTAGGCCTATAACTAGATTGTTATACCTACAAAATTGCAAAAGTCTGTATCCATTACTGTTTTCTTTTCCTACACCAAATTTACCTAAGCTGGGATACCATCTATCCTTATTTCTACCAACCTGGGCGTTAAAATCTCCCAGCAATAACATCATATTTCTACCTGGGACCTTGTCTATTTGCTCCTGTAACTGTAAGTAAAATTCATCTGAGTCACTAGTATCTCCATCAGTCGGTTCTACAGGGGCGTATACTACTATAACTGATACCCTGAACTTTCTAGTCATAAAATGAGCAAATCACTTTCGACTGTTAAAAAGGGCACTAGCCCTTTGAATTTTCAATCAAATGAGCCCTTTTTTAAGTTTCTACGACAAAGATTTCAATAAAAACCTTATATAACCCCAGGGCATAACTTATAACCCTTCCCCTGAAGACTGTGAGGGGGGTGTCCTGCTCAAAGGTATAATTTTCTGAACTTTGAACTGCGTGGAACAAACTGGCTACCTCAAAATCTTTATCGGATGTGTTTTGAGAAATGGTGGGCGTGAAAGGGGTCAGACCAGAGTTCAACCTGTTAACACCTATTTGGTTTATGCCATTCTGCACTAAATTCAGTTAATTTAGTGACATAGTTGATTGACTGTAACCTTACTTCCGGATTTTGCCACCAGCCATCAGGTGATTTGAACTTTTTAACCCTTTATATTAACAAACCAAATAACTAAAGGACAACCAATTCAGTGAAAAAGTTGACTAATTGTGACCTAAATTCCGGACTTTGTCACCAGCCATCAGGTGAATTGAATTTTTTTTAACCCTTTTGATTAATCAACCAAATGACTAAAGGACAACCCAGGGACTTTAAGAGAGTGTGTCCTGAGTGTAGATTAAGGGCAACAATCAATTGTCTGGTATGTAGTACATGCAACTCTTCCATTCATGAGCAATGTGCGGGGATAGAACGTTCCCAGTGGAATAAGAACTGGTTATGTTTGGATTGTTCCTCGAAACAAAACATCACCAAAAATCAAGAATATATCACCCCTAATTCTTCGAAAGCTAATGACACCCCACAACGCCGATTGTCAGGAACAAATTCTTCAAAAACTAGCGATACCCCTCGACGTCGATTGTCAGAAATAAATTCTTCCTTAATAGAAATTTTAGAGGATATCAGGTCGTCCCCTCTTGCCCCGACTTACCAAAGGGATGGTAAAGCTTTCATTGCAGTCCATAGTGAGTGTCAGACTACTACCCTACCAGTATTAACCAGTGTTGCCAGTTGCCAGACTGATTTTCTGCTAGAAACAAAAGATGCCAGTACCCTGACGGATTTTGAATATAGTTTTGAGCCTTCTAATGATGTCTCCTGCCATACTGAAAATTTTCCTTGTGGCAATTGTGATTCCAGCCCCCTATGTGACCCTTCCCTCCCCTCCCTTTTAGTGCTAAAAAAAAACTCGAGTTCGTTACCAACGAAATTTCTACTTTCATTGATCTTTGGGAGAATATAGATAGATAGATAGATAAATAGATAGATTTATTTTTCATATACCAGTAAAATAATTACATAACAATCTACAAATCCCCACAAAGGCTCCATGGCCTGTAGGAGGGGGATTATGAAAAGATCAAATAAACACTAAACATTTAAACGCTTAAGATTTAAACGATATAAACATAACATTAATATTTAAACATATAAACATAAGCATTTTAACTTTTAACATGTAAAGCATTTGCTTAATAAAAAAAAAAAAAGAAAAAAAAGAGAGTTCACTAAATAAGCTTTATCAAACTACAGTGAATCACAACATCTATAAAAAAAAAGAAGAGTTCACTAAATAAGCTTTATCAAACTACAGTGAATCACAACATCTATATATATAAAAAAAACAATAAAAAAAAATTAAATGAATAAAACTATTGGCAGCAGACAAAAGTAAAGAAAATTAATCACATGAAAACAAATATTTTTTTACTAGTCTTTTGAAGGTGCCAAACGAGTGGCATTCTGGAGCCGAATCGGGAAGGGTGTTCCATGTCAAATGACGTGCAACAAAAGGATTAAAATCGGATCTTATTGTTGGTGTACGCGGTATTTGGATATTTAGAGAACTATAGAGCTGAACATCTGAGCAATGAGATACAAAAGAAGACGTAACTCCTAAGGACCTTGGAATATCACTATGGAACTGAAGAAAAGCGAAAGACACACAGGAAAGAATATAAAGTGTTTCAATGTGAAGTAATCGTTTAGTTACCGAACCACTTACATTCTGGATAAGATTTATAGCTTTATGATAAATATTCGAAAGTGGTTTGAGAAAAGAAGGGAAAGTAAAAATCCATATGACTGAACAATAGGAAACATAAGAATGAATTAAGCTATGAAATAGGATTCTTAGAATTGGCCCTGGAAAGATATGTTTTAGTTTTCTTAGAATACCGAGGTTTCTGCATACATTCATTTTAATCAAATCAATATGGTGTTTAAAAGATAAATTTTCATCTAGGAGGATACCTAGGAAACGGACATGACCATCCTTTGGTCTACTAATAAAGCCTTTGGATATATGAATTTCAGATAATTGAGGACAAGCCTGGGATATACGAGAAAAAACTAAAAAACTAGTTTTAGAAACATTTAAGGCAAGAGAGTTAATTTAGGCAAGAGAAGAACACTGTGGGTTAAAGAATCAAAGGTTTTACGAACATCCAGAAACAAAGCAGCAGGAATCAAATGGGAATCTATGGCAGAGTGAAGATAATTCAGTAAAAGTGCACAAGCATGCTCAGTCGAATGATGTGCTCGAAAACCAAATTGAAAATTGTGAAAAAAATCTTTAGAAGTAAGAAAATTATTAAGACGAGAAAGCATCGCCTTCTCAAATATTTTGCTAAACACAGACAACAAAGAAATTGGCCGATAGTTGGCTGGATATATAATTAAGCACACACTTAAGTCTGTGAATACGAATAAAAAAAAACCACCAATTTGAAACCAACTGCAATTCAATCCACAAGCAACAACTCCCAACACATGAATATTAATGAAGCAAGTGTCAACTCAAATATGAATTTAATCGGTCACCTAGTTCCAGAGGTCAGTGACAGCTTAAATGAGAACTCAATCAATATTCCAGATCCAGAGGTCAGTGACAATTTAAGTGTGAATTCCGCCATTATTCCAGTTCCAGGGGTCAGTGACAACTTGAGTATTATTAGTAAATTGGTTCCTGAAGCCAAATCAGGGAAGAATTCTATTGCCTGCCGTTTTCACTTGGCCAACAAGTGTATAAAAAGAGTGATTGTACCTTTGTTCACCCTTGTATGTCTTTTTTAACTACTGGTCACTGTAACGACAATTATTGCTCCCTTTCCCATTCCAAACCCTGCCATAAATTTCAAAGTGGCCTTTGTTTCGAGACTAAGTGCATGTTATTACATTTGAAAAACAGGGATTATAGTGCTATTGCCAGGCGCAGTAAAATTTTTAATAGTAAGATAGTTACAAGTTCTCAATCAACCCAAAAGCCGAGCCCCCTTCATTCAATTAATAAAATTAGCTCGCCAGCGCATACTCATCCTTTTTTATCCCAAATCCTCCCTGCTCACTCAAAAAACTTCCACTGTTACCACCCAGAAAAACAAGCCCATATTCCCAGCAAAATCCCTTCCCTCTTAACACTCCAGTTAACCCCTACCAAGTTGAACCCCCTGAAAATACCACCGTCTAATTTCCCTCCCTTATTTCCCCGCCTCCGACCCATGCGTTTAATCCCTCGTGCCCACCCTACCAGGGTGACTCTGGTCTGAGACCTTTTGCATTTAATAATTGTTGTTCTCACTATCCAAGTTTATCCCCCTTCAAGAATTCCACTAGAACCCCTGACCCCATCTGTGATATAAAAAAAGTAAAGTGTAAAAACGGTACCTTCACAAGTCGCTTTCGATTCCCCAAACTTTTGTTGAACAACGGTGAAAGCCTTAACTTTGAAAAACTCAATGAATTAGACACCCATTCTAAAATATATAGTTCAGATGTAATTGCTATTACTGAAGTTCAAGCTCAAAATTTGCACATGTTAAAGATTAACAATTTTTCTCAATTTATTAAACTGAGACCTGAAAACCACCCTCTGGGTAAGAAAGGTGGCGGAATTCTGTTCTTTATCCGTAATGATTTATATCCAAGTGAAATCCCAATTCCGTGTCTTAATCCCTTTGATGAAGTTATGTGGGTGTGTGTTCGACCTAAAGTCTTGCCGCGTCCTTTTAATTTAATTGTCCTTTGTTGTTTTTATTACTCCCCTAATCAGAGATCCGCTGACAAAATAAATTTTATTGCAAAAATTACATGCAAGTGCTGACTTTATGCTGTCTAAATACCCAAATACAGGAATTTTCCTGATGGGTGACACAAACAATATAAGACTTGATTCTACATGTAACGCTTTTAATTTAAAACAGGTCGTTAATGTCCCTACTACAAAAGGCAATACTACTCTTGATTTAATTTGCACTAATCTTTCGAAGTTTTACAAACCCGTCTCCACTCTGCCTGCCCTAGGGGGTAGTTACCACTTTAGCCTTTTCCTATCTCCGCTGGCTAAAGTTAAACAGTCGTTTTCTGTAACTGAAACCGCCTATAGACCTCTCACTCACTCAGGACTTTTCAATTTTGGCTCCTGGATTACTACTGAAAACTGGTCCACTGTGTATCACACACATGACGTTGACTACATGGCTTTGTCCCTCAAAAATCTATATAGGAGTAATTACGAATTCCAATTTCCTGAGAAAAAATTTAAAACATGTTCTACATATAAGACTAATGTTACTGAGTCTTTTAAAAAACTTATAAGGAAAAAAATCTATTTTTTCAAAGCAGGTCGCATTACTGAGGCTAATAGTCTAAGGAAGTTCCTAAAGAAAAAATTAAGAAAAGCAGCTTCTAATTATTATAATAATAAAGTCAAAGATCTATATTATAACAAGCCCAAGCAATGGTACAGAACAATTAAAGAAATATGCGGAAAAAGTTCTTCCGAAATTGATTTTCATCTCCCTGAACCCCCTAATAAGACTGCCAACGATCTGAACTTGTACCTTGTTTCCATTTTGCAAAGTCTCCCCCCTTTCACTGACTCGAGTCCAACTATTCCTCCCAATACTTCCTTCCCCTTTATTTCTCCCTCTGATGTTATAAAAAAAATTCTAAAGCTTAGAAAATCATGTATTTGTCCCTTGGACATCCCAGTTGACTTAATTAAAGCCTTTTCGGACAAAATTGCTGAGCCTTTATCAAATATTTTCAACCACATCACAAAATTTGGTAAATTCCCATGTTGCTGGAAACAAGGTTTTATACCACCTGTCCCTAAAGAAATGCGCCAGTCTGACTTTCGCCAACATTCGCCCCATTACGCTCACTTCTGTTTTTTCCAAACTTTATGAAGGTTTCCTCTGTGACCTGCTTAAGGATAAAATTTGTCTGCGTATTGACATCCGGCAGTTTGGTAACTTAAAGAAAACTTCCACCACCCATTACCTTGTGCACTTAATGCATACCCTCGTAAGTAACCTTGATAAACCAAATGTCTGGCTGAACCTTGTCTTAGTTAATTTCCAAAAAGCTTTTGACCTGGTTGACCACACAATCCTAATTCGTTCACTACTGGTTAACTTTTAACTTGATCCTCTGTTAGTAAATATTGTTATATCGTTTCTTTCGAATAGATCCCAAGTTGTTAAATACAAAAATATTTACTCTAACCCCCCCCCTATATATTGTGGAATTCCTCAAGGAATCTTATTGGGACCACTCTTATTTCTAGTCATGATTAACGATATTGTTAAGGAATTCCCCCAAATGTGGAAATACGTGGATGACTTGATGATCTTCGAAGTATGTCACAGGAATATTAAAAGTGACCCCCTTGAAATTCTATCCCACATTTCGGATGAAGCTAAGAACCTAAATACGAAATTAAATTCCACTAAATCAAATATAATGACGATAAATTTCTTGAAATCCATTCCCGCCTTCCTTGACCCTATCCCCCCAGATATATCTGTGTCTTCCTTTAAATTACTTGGGGTTAAAATTTCCTCTAATTTAAAGTGGGATATCCACGGGAAGATATTGTCCGTAGAGCTAATGCGTCCATGTCTCTCCTTAAGCTCTTGAATAAATTTAACATCCCCCCATCCCATTCTTTAAGGATTTATACTTCCTTTGTCCGCCCGCATCTTGAATATGCTTGTCCAGTTTGGCATCCTGGCATCTCCCGTGATGAATCTGATAAAATTGAATCTATTCAAAAAAGAGCCCTAAGAATAATTTTTAAAGAAAATTTGGTCCCATAGTCACTCATTCTAAAAAAAGCCAAGCTGGAAACTCTTGAGCACAGGAGAGGAACGTTGTGCCTCCGTTTTGCAAAAAATGCAATAATAAACCCTCGCACGGAAAACATTTTTCCCAAAAGACACTCCACATCCAGACACCGCCAGCCACGTACTGTCTCTGAACCCATCCCTTTCTTGTCCCCCATCCTATGTTCTACCTCCAGATATAAAAAAAACCTTTGTTCCCTTCATTACTGATCGAATAAACCACTATTTTTTTTTTTTTTTTTTTTTTTTTTTTTTTTTTTACTCGTGATACCCGTGCTGGTGTCCGTTTGGCTCTTCCGGTCCCTCCCCTTTTTAAATATTCTCTTTTGAACCTTTTTAACATTATGTTTATCTCAAATTTCTTTTTTGGTTTTGTTTTAATTTTTGCCTTTTTAACTTTCTTACATTTGACACTTTTTGTTTTTTAGAGTAATGAATGGCTTTGCCTTTCTGATATTGTTGTTTTTGGCATTGTTTAGCCAGTTTTTTAGTTGTCGAGCTATTTCTATGTCTTTTTTTATTATATGACTCCGAAATGCGAATTCGGCCCTTCGGGGCTTGTGATAGTCATTTTTCGAAATAAATATCTTATCTTATCTTATCAATCACTTTCAACTATTAAAAAGGACAGTAGCCATTTCAATTTCAATTGAATGAGCCCTTTTTGAAGTTTCTACGACAACGCGTTATATAAAAACCTTACAAGCCCCTTGGCCCTAATTTACAACCCTTTCCCTGAGAGCGGGGGGGGGGGGGTGTCATCATCAAAGACCTCATGTTCAAAGCTTGAAACTACATTGAATAAAATCGCTATCTCAAAGATATGATTGGATGTGTTTGTGGGAAAGGTGGGCGCAAGAGACGGTTTAGTTTCCTTTTAATAACTTTCGACTATTAAAAAGGATGCTAGCCCTTTGAATTTCCAATCGAATTAGCCGTTTTTAAAGTTTCTACGACAAAGCCTTCCATAAGAAACCTTATATGCCCAAAGGGCATAACTTACAACCCATGCCCTAAGGACTTGCCCTAAGGGGGACTGTCCTCAAAAACATAATTTCTATCTGGAAATGAACTACACTTAATAAAAAGGCTATCTCCAAATTTTTATCGGATGTGTTTTGGGAAATGGTGTTCGTGGAAGGGGTGTTAGTCAACTTCCAATCACTTTCGACTATTGAAAAGGGCACAAGCCACTCCAATTTCCAGTTTAATGTGCGCTTTTCGAAGTTTCTACGACAACTTCTTCGATACGAAGTGTCCTGCTCCAAAGGAAAAAATTAATAAATAGATACATTGTGCCAACATCGTTCTTATGTGTCCCCAGGGCATAACTTAAAACCCTTGCCCTGAGGACTGTGGGGGAGTGTCCTCGTCTTTACTTAGTCCCCGTTTCTTGTCTCGTTCTCGAGTGTCCCCGTTCTTACTTAGGCAGCGAGATCGCACTGCCTATGATTTATGCAACAGCTTTCTATTATAACTTACAACCTTTTATAACTATAACAACTATTATAACTTACAACCCTTGCACAGAGGGCTCTGACGGGGTTATCATCCTAAGAGACCTAATTTCCAGAACATTCAACTACGTTGAACAAAATGGATATCTCAAAATTTTGATTGGATGTGTTTTGGAAAATGGTGGGCGTGAGAAGGGCGTTGGTCGCTATCGAATCACTTTCAACTATTAAAAAAGGGACTAGCCCTTTCAATTTCCAATTGAATTAGCTCTTTTGAAGTTTCTACGACAGGGCTTTCAATAAAAACTTTATACGCCCCAGGGCATAACTTACAACCCCTACACTGAGGGCTCTGAGAGGGTTATCATCCTAAAAGACATAATTTCCAGAGTTTTCAACTACGGCAAACAAGATGGATATCTCAAAATTTTAATTCGATGTGTTTGGGAAAATGGTGGGCGTCAGAGGGGCGTTAAACGCTATCCAATCACTTTCAACTGTTAAAAAAGGCACTAGCCCTTTCAATTTCCAATTGAAAGAGCCCTTCTGAAGTTTCTACGACAACGCTTTCAATAACAATTTTATGTGCCCCCAGGGCAAAACTTACCAAATTCGAAACCTACAGCCCTGAGGGCTGTGGGGGGAGGGGTTGTCATCCTTAAAGACCTAATTTCCAAAACTTTCAACTACGTTGAATAAAAGGGCTATCTAAAAATTTTGATTGGATGTCTTTGGGGAAAAGGTGGGCGTATTCACTTTCGACTATTAAAAAGGGCACTAGCCCTTTGAATTTCAAATCAAATGAGCCCTTTGTCAAATTTCTACGACAAAGATTTCAATAAAAATCTTATATGCCCCCAGGGCATAACTTATAATTCTTGCCCTGAGGGTTGTGGGGCACTGTCCTCCTCAAAAATATGTTTTCTATCTGGAAATCAATTACGCTGAACAAAATGGCTATCTTAAAATTTTTATTGGATGTGTTTGGGGGAATGATGGGTGGGGGGGGGGCTAGTTGACCTCCAGTCACTTTCGACTATTAAAAAGGGTAGCAGCCCTTTGAATTTCCAATCGAATGAGCTTTTTTTGAAGTTTCTACGACAACTCCTTGTTTAAAAACCTTATATGCCCCCAGGGCATAACTTAAGACCCTTGCCCTGAGGGCTGTGGGGGAGTGTCATCCCCAACATAACTTATAATTCTTGCCCTGAGGGTTGTGGGGGACTGTCCTCCTCAAATATATATTTTTTATGTGGAAATCAATTACGCTGAACAAAATGGCTTTCTCAAATTTTTGATTGGATGTGTTTGGGGAAATGATGGACGAGAGGGGGGGGGGGCTAGTTGACCTCCAATCACTTTCGACTATTAAATAGGGTACTAGCCCTTTGAATTTCCAATCGAATGAGCCTGTTTTGAAGTTTCTACGACAAAGTCTTCTATAAAAACTTTATATGCCCCCAGGGCATAACTTAAAACCCTTACCCTGAGGGTTGTGGGAGAGTGTCCCCCTCAAAAACATTTTTTCTATCTCGAAATGAACTACGCTGAACAAAATGGCTATCTCTAACTTTTGATTGGATTGGTTTGGGGGAATGATGGGCGGAGGGGGGGGGCTAGTTTTCCTCCAATCACTTTCGATTATTAAAAAGGGCACTAGCCACTCCAATTTCCAATTGAATGAGCCCTTTTCGAAGTTTCTGCGACAACTCCTTCGATACGAAGTACCCGGGTATGGAGAAAAAACAACACATTGTGCCCACATCGTTCTTTACTTAGGCAGCGCTAGCGCGCTGCCTATGATTTATTTTATTTATGTTACAAGTAGTCGTTTTTTTAAATTTATTTTATTAAGATATCTAAAACATCTTTAAAATAGATACATGTAAGTAATGTTTAAGATAATTCTTCGCATTATCGTCCAATTGCGTAGGTAATAAAGGAACATTTGACATTTTTCTGATTTTGTGTGCTTTTGCAAGAAAAAAGTTCGTCTTTAACAAACTTAGCCATAGATACTTGAAACTGTGTATAATTTGTTTATTTTTAGTTCAATTGCGTAGGTAAAAAGAGAACATATGACTTTTTTTTGATTTTGTGTGTTTTCGCAAGAAAATAGCTCGTCTTTAACAAACTTAGCCATAGCTAGTTGAAACTTTGTATAAATATCTTCATAGTTAGTACAATTGCGTAGGTAATAAAGGAACATTTAACATTTTTCTGATTTTGTGTGTTTTCGCAAGAAAAAAGCTCGTCTTTAACAAACTTAGCCATAGCTAGTTGAAACTGTGTATAATTTCTTTATTTTTAGTTCAATTGCGTAGGTAAAAAAGGAACTTTTGACATTTTTTCTGATTTTGTGTGTTTTTGCGAGAAAATAGCTCGTCTTTAACAAACTTAGCCATAGCTAGTTGAAACTGTGTATAATTTCTTTATTTTTAGTTCAATTGCGTAGGTAATAGAGGAACATTTGACATTTTTTCTGATTTTGTGTGCTTTCGCAAGAAAATAGCTCGTCTTTAACAAATTTAGCCATAGCCAGTTGAAACTTTGTATAAATATCTTCATAGTTAGTCCAATTGCATAGGTAATAAAGGAACATTTAACATTTTTTTGATTTTGTGTGTTTTTGCGAGAAAATAACTCGTCTTTAACTAACTTAGCCATAGATAGTTGAAACTGTGTATAATTTCTTCATTTTTAGTTCAATTGCGTAGGTAATAAAGGAACATTTAACATTTTTTGATTTTGTGTGTTTTTGCGAGAAAATTACTTGTCTTTAACTAACTTAGCCATAGCTAGTTGAAACTGTTCATAATTTCTTCATTTTTACTCCAATTGCGTAGGTAATAAAGGAACATTTAACATTTTTTTGATTTCGTGTGTTTTTGCGAGAAAATAGCTCGTCTTTAATAAAGCAACATTTGACATTGTTTCTGATTTTGTGTGTTTTTGCGAGAAAATAACTCGTCTTTAACTAACTTAGCCATAGCAAGTTGAAACTGTGTATAAATATCTTCATAGTTAGTCCAATTGCGTAGGTAATAAAGGAACATTAAACATTTTTTGATTTTGTGTGTTTTTACGAGAAAATAACTCGTCTTTAACTAACTTAGCCATAGCTAGTTGAAACTGTGTATAATTTCTTCATTTTTAGTTCAATTGCGTAGGTAATAAAGGAACATTTAACATTTTTTTGATTTTATGTGTTTTTGCGAGAAAATAACTCGTCTTTAACTAACTTAGCAATAGCTAGTTGAAACTATGTATAAATATCTTCATAGTTAGTCCAATTGATTAGGTAATAATGGAACATTTAACATTTTTTTGATTTTGTGTGTTTTTGTGAGAAAATAACTCGTCTTTAACTAACTTAGCCATAGCTAGTTGAAAATGTGTATAATTTCTTCATTTTTAATCCAATTGCGTAGGCTAGGTAATAAAGGAACATTTAATATTTTTTTGATTGTGTGTGTTTTTGCGAGAAAATAACTCTTCTTTAACTAACTTAGCCATAGCTAGTTGAAACTGTTTATAATTTCTTCATTTTTACTCCAATTGCGTAGGCAATAAAGGAACATTAACCATTTTTTGGATTTTGTGTGTTTTTGCTAGAAAATAACTCGTCTTTAACTAACTTATCCATAGCTAGTTGAAACTGTGTATAATTTCTTCATTTTTAGTTCAATTGCGTAGGTAATAAAGGAACATTTAACACTTTTTTGATTTTTTGTGTTTTTGCTAGAAAATAACTCGTCTTTAACTAACTTAGCCATAGCTAGTTGAAACTGTTTATAATTTCTTCATTTTTACTCCAATTGCGTAGGTAATAAAGGAACATGTGACATTTTTTCTGATTTTGTGTGTTTTCGCGAGCAAATAGCTCGTCTTTAACAAACTTAGCAATAGCGTGTTGAAACTGTGTATAATTTCTTTATTTTTAGTTCAATTGCGTATGTAATAAGAGAACTTTTGACATTTTTTTTTATTTTATGTGTTTTTGCTAGAAAATAGCTCGTCTTTAACAAACTTAGGCTTGTCTAGTTGAAACTGTGTCTAATATTTTTATTTAAATTGCTTATGTAATAAAATAAAATTTGACATTTTCTGATTTTATAAAATAACTCGTCTTTAACTAACTTAGCAATATCTAGTTGAAACTGTGTATAATTTCTTTCTTTTTAGTTAAAGTGAGTATGTAATAAATGAACATTTGAAATTTTTTCTGATTTTTTGTATTTTCGCGAGAAAATAGCCAGTCCTTAACAAACGTAGCCATAGATAGTTGAAACTGTGTATCATTTATTTATTTTTAGTTCAATTTAGTAGGTAATAAAGGAACATTTGACATTTTTTCTGATTTTGTGTGTTTTTGATAGAAAATAGCTCGTCTTTAACAAACTTAGCCATATCTAGTTGAAACTGTGTATAATTTCTTTATTTTTAGTTCAATTGTGTAGGTAATAAAGGAACATTTGACATTTTTTCTGATTTTGTATGTTTTTGCGATAAAACAGCTCGTCTTTAACAAACTTAGCCATAGCTACTTGAAACTGTGTAACTCGTCTTTAGAAAATAACTCGTCTTTAACTAACTTAGCCATAGCTAGTTGAAAATGTGTATAATTTCTTCATTTTTAGTTCAATTGCGTAGGTAATAAAGGAATATTTAATTTTTTTTGATTTTTTGTGTTTTTGGGAGAAAATAACTCGTCTTTAACTAACTTAGCAATAGATAGTTGAAACTGTGTATAATTTCTTTATTTTTAGTTAAATTGCGTAGGTAATATAGGAACATTTGACATTTTTTCTGATTTTGTGTACTTTCGCAAGAAAATAGCCCGTCTTTAAATAACTTATCAATAGCGAGTTGAAACTGTTTATAATGTCTTCAATTTTAGTTCAATTGCGTATGTAATAAAGGAACATTTGACATTTTTCTTTAGTTTGTGTGTTTTTGCTAGAAAATAGCTCGTCTTTAACAAACTTAACAATAGATAGTTGAAACTGTGTATAATGTATTTTTTTTTATTTAAATTGCGTAGGTAATAAAGTAAAATTTGACATTTTTTATGATTTTGTGTGTTTTTGCGAAAAAACAGCTCGTCTTTAACAAACTTAGCCATAGCTACTTGAAACTGTGTATAATTTCTTTATTTTTAGTTCAATTGCGTAGGTAATGAAGGAACATTTGACTTTTTTCTGATTTTGTGTGTTTTCACAAGAAAATAGCTCGTCTTTAACAAACTTAGCCAGACCTAGTTGAAACTGTGTATAATTTGTTTTTTTTTAGTTTAATGGGGTAGGTAATGAAGGAACATATGACATTTTTTCTGATTTTGTGTGTTTTTGCGAGAAAATAACTCTTCATTAAGTAAATTAGCCATAGCTAGTTGAAACTATGTATAAATATGTTAAGATTTATTCCAATTGAGGAGTTAATAAATAAAAAATTAAAATTTGTGTGTTTTTGTGTTTTTTTGTGAAAAAATATATCGTCTTTACATATATTAGCAATAGATATTTGAAAATTTTTAAAATTTCTTCATTTTTAGTTAACGTGAGTAGGTAATAAAGGAATATATAACATTTTTTTGATTTTATGTGTTTTTGCGAGAAAATAACTCGTCTTTACGTAAATTAGCCATAGCTAGTTGAAATTGTGTATAATTTATTTATTTTTAGTTCAATTGAGTAGGTAATAAAGGAACATTTAACATTTTTTTTTATTTTGTGTTTTTTTGAGAGAAAATAACTTGTCTTTAACTAACTTAGCCCTAGCTAGTTGTGAGTGTTTATAATTACTTCATTTTTAGTCCTATTGCGTAGGTAATAAAGGAACATTTGACATTTTTCTGAGTTTGTGTGTTTTTGCGAGACAATAACTTGTCTTTAACTAACTTAGCCATAGCTAGTTGAAACTGTTTATAATTACTTAATTTTTACTCCAATTGCGTAGGTAATAAAGGAACATTTGACATTTTTCTGATTTTGTGTGTTTTCGCAAGAAAATAGCTCGTCTTTAACAAACTTAGCCATAGCTAGTTGAAACTGTGTATAATTTCTTTATTTTACTTCAATTGCGTAGGTAATAAGTGAAAATTTTACAATTTTTCTGATTTTGTGTGTTTTTGCGAGAAAATAACTCGTATTTAACTAACTTAGCCATAGCTAGTTGAAACTGTTTATAATTTCTTCATTTTTATTCCAATTGCGTAGGTAATAAAGGAACAGTTAATATTTTTTTGATTGTGTGTGTTTTTGCGAGAAAATAACTCTTCTTTAACTAACTTAGCCATAGCTAGTTGAAACTGTTTATAATTTCTTCATTTTTACTCCAATTGCGTAGGCAATAAAGGAACATTAACCATTTTTTGGATTTTGTGTGTTTTTGCTAGAAAATAACTCGTCTTTAACTAACTTATCCATAGCTAGTTGAAACTGTGTATAATTTCTTCATTTTTAGTTCAATTGCGTAGGTAATAAAGGAACATTTAACACTTTTTTGATTTTGTGTGTTTTTGCGAGAAAATAACTCGTCTTTAACTAACTTAGCCATAGCTAGTTGAAACTGTTTATAATTTCTTCATTTTTACTCCAATTGCGTAGGTAATAAAGGAACATGTGAAATTTTTTCTGATTTTGTGTGTTTTCGCAAGAAAATAGCTCGTCTTTAACAAACTTAGCCATAGCTAGTTGAAACTGTGTATAATTTGTTTTTTTTTATTTCAATGGCGTAGGTAATGAAGGAAAATATGAAATTTTTTCTGATTTTGTTTGTTTTTGCGAGACAATAAATCGTCTTTAACCAAATTAGAAATATATAGTTGAAACTAAGTATAAATATGTTAATAGTTATTCCAATTTAATAGGTAATAATGGAACATTTAACATTTTTTTGATTTTTTTTGTTTTTGCGAGAAAATAACTCGTCTTTAACTAACTTAGCCATAGCTAGTTGAAAATGTGTATAATTTCTTCATTTTTAGTTCAATTGCGTAGGTAATAAAGGAATATTTAACATTTTTTTTATTTTATGTGTGTTTGGTAGAAAATATATCGTCTTTAACAAAAGTACCAATAGATAGTTGAAAATGTGTATAATTTATTTATTTTTAGTTAAATTGCGTAGGTAATATAGGAACATTTGACATTTTTTCTGATTTTGTGTGTTTTTGTAAGAAAATAGCTCGTCTTTAACAAACTTAGCAATAGAGTGTTGAAACTGTGTATAATTTCTTTATTTTTAGTTCAATTGCGTAGGTAATAAGAGAACTTTTGATATTTTTTTTATTTTATGTGTTTTTGCGAGAAAATAACTCGTCTTTAACAAACTTAGCCATAGCTAGTTGAAATTGTGTATAATTTCTTTATTTTTAGTTCAATTGTGTAGGTAATAAAGGAACATTTGACATTTTTTCTGATTTTGTATATTTTTGATAAAAAATAGCTCGTCTTTAAAAAAATTAGCCATAGCTACCTGAAACTGTATATAATTTATTTATTTTTAGTTCAAGTGAGTAGTTAATGAAGGAACATTTTAAATTTTTCTGATTTTGTGTGTTTTTACTAGAAAATATCTCGTCTCTAACAAACTTATCCATACCTAGTTGAAAATCTGTATAATTTGTTTTTTTTTATTTAAATGGCGTATTTAATGAAGGAAAAGATGAAATTTTTTATTATTTTGTGTGTTTTTGAGAGACAATAAATCTTCTATAACTAAATTAGCAATATCTAGTTGAAACTGTGTATAAATATCTTAATATTTATTCAAATTGAGTCGTTAATACTGGAACAATTAAAATTTTTTTTATTTTTTGTGTTTTTGTGAAAAAATAACTCGTCTTTAACTAAATAAGCAATAGCTAGTTGAAAATGTTTATAATTTCTTCATTTTTATTTCAATTGCGTAGGTAATAAATTAACATTTAACATTTTTTTGATTTTGTGTTTTTGCGAGAAAATAACTAGTCTTTACGTAACTTAGCCATAGCTAGTTGAAATTGTTTATAATTTATTTATTTTTATTTCAATTGAGTAGGTAATAAAGTAACATTTAACATTTTTTTGATTTTGTGTGCTTTTGCGAGAAAATAACTAGTCTTTAACTAACTTAGCCATAGCTAGTTGTGAGTGTTTATAATTACTTAATTTTTACTTCTATTGCGTAGGTAATAAAGGAACATTTAACATTTTTTTGATTGTGTGTGCTTTTGCGAGAAAATAACTTGTCTTTAACTAACTTAGCCATAGCTAGTTGGAAGTGTTTATAATTTCTTCGTTTTTACTCCTATTTCGTAGGTAATAAAGGAACATTTAAAATTTTTCTGATTTTGTGTGTTTTCGCAAGAAAATAGCTCGTCTTTAACAAGCTTAGCCCGAGATAGTTGAATCTGTTTATAATTTCTTTATTTTTACGTAAATTGAGTAGTTAATAAATGTAAAAATTACTTTTATCTTAGGTGGTGTGTTTTTGAGAGAAAATAAATATTATTTAAGTAAGTTAGCCATAGATATTTGAAATTGTTTATAATTATATTAATAGTTAGTAAAATTAGTTAGGTAATAAAGGAACATTTAAATTTTTTTTGATTTAGTGTTTTTTTGCTAGAAAATATCTCGTCCTTAACTAACTTAGACATAGCTAGTTGAAACTGTGTATAATTTATTAATTTTTATTTCATTTTCGTATGTAATAAATTATCATATAAAATTTTTTTTATTTTTTTTGTTTTTGAGAGAAAATAAATCGTCTTTAAATAAATTAGCAAAAGCTATGTTAAACTTTGTATAAATATCTTAATATTTAGTAAAATTGAGTAGTTAATAAATTAACATTTAACTTTTTATTTTTGGTGTGTTTTTTAGAGAGAATAACTCGTCTTTAACTAATTTAGCCAGATCTATTTGAAACTGTTTATAAATTCTTTATTTTTATTTCACTGTCGTATGTAATAAAGGATAATTTGAAAATTTTTATGATTTTGTTTGTTTTTGCTAGAAAATAACTCTTCTTTAACTAAATTAGACATAGCTAGTTGAAACTGTTAATAAATATCTTCATAGTTAGTCCAAGTGCGTAGGTAATAAATTAAAATTTAATATTTTTTTTATTTTGTGTGTTTTTGCAATAAAATAACTCGTATTTAACTAACTTGGCCATAGATAGTTTAAACTTTTTATAATTTCTTAATTTTTAATAAAAGTGCGTAGGTAATAAAGAAAAAGTTAACATTGATTTGAGTTTGTCTGTATTTGAAAGAAAATAACTTGTCTTTAACAAAATTAGACATAGCTAGTTTAAACTTATTATAATATAATAAAATGTTTCATTTCATAAACACTTAAGTTATACTCAATGTGCTTAGGTAATAAAGGAATATTTAACATTTGTGTGAGGTTGTGTCTTTTTGCGAGAAAATAACTCGTCTTTAACTAACTTAGACATAGCTAGTTGAAACTGTGTATAATGTCTTCATTTTTAGTTCAATTGCGTATGTAATAAAGGAACATTTGACATTTTTTCTGATTTTGTGTGCTTTCCCAAGAAAATAGCACGTCTTAAACAAACTTATCCATAGATAGTTGAAACTGTGTATAATTTATTTATTTTTATTTAAAGTGCTTATGTAATAAAGGAACATTTGACATTTCTACTGATTTTGTGTTTTTGCGAGAAAATATCTCGTCTTTAACAAAATTAACCATAGCGAGTTGAAAATGTGTATAATTTCTTTATTTTTAGTTCACGTGGGTGGGTAAATTAGGAACATTTGACATTTTTTCTTATTTTGTGTGATTTTTATAGAATATATATATTATTTAACAAACAAATAAAAAGATAATTGAGAATGTGGCTACTTTATTTTTTTTTTGTTCAATTGCGTTTTTTATAAAGGTACATTTGAGTTTTTTTTCTTTTTTTTTTTGTTTTTGCGAAAAAAATAGCTCTTATTTAAAAAAATTATACATAGATATTTGAAACTGTGAATACTTTCTTTAATTTTAGTTCATTTGCGTAGGTAATAAAGTAACATTTGTCATTTTTTCTTATTTTGTGTGTTTTTGCAATAAAATAGATAGTCTTTAACAAACTTAGCCAGAGAGTTTTGAAACTGTGTATAATTTCTTTATTTTTAGTTCACTTGCGTATGTAATAAAGGAACTTTTGACATTTTTTTTTATTTTATGTGTTTTTGCTAGAAAATAGCTAGTCTATAAAAAACTTATGCATAGATAGTTGAAACTGTGTATAATATTTTTATTTAAATTTCTTATGTAATAAAATAAAATTTGACATTTTTGATTTTATAAAATAACTCGTCTTTAACTAACTTAGCCATAGCTAGTTGAAACTGTTTATAATGTATTAATTTTTAGTTCAATTGAGTAGGTAATAAAGGAACATTTGACATTTCTCCTGATTTTGTGTGTTTTTGCGAGAAAATAGCTCGTCTTTAACAAACTTAGCCATAGCTAGTTGAAACTGTGTATAATTTCTTTATTTTTAGTTCAATTGCGTAGGTAATAAAGGAACATTTGACATTTTTTCTGATTTTGTGTGTCTTTGCGAAAAAATAGCTCGTCTTAAACAAACTTAGACATAGCTACTTTAAACTGTGTATTATTTATTTATTTTTAGTTAAGGTGCGTAGGTAATATAGGAACATTTGACATTTGTTCTGAGTTTATGTGTTTTCGCAAGAAAATATCTCGTCTTTAACAGGCTTAGCCATAGCGTGTTGAAACTGTGTATAATTTCTTTATTTTTAGTTCAATTGCGTAGGTAATAAAGGAACATTTGACATTTTTTTTATTTTGTAAGAGAAAATAACTCGTCTTTAACAAACTTACCCTTAGCTAGTTGAAACTGTGTATAATTTCTTTATTTTTAGTTCAATTGCGTAGGTAATAAAAGAACATTTGACATTTTTTCTGATTTTAGAAAATAACTCGTCTTTAACTAACTTAGCCATAGCTAGTTGAAACTGTGCATAAATATCTTCATAGTTAGTCCAATTGCGTAGGTAATAAAGGAACATTTAACATTTTTTTGAGTCTGTGTGTTTTTGCGAGAAAATAACTCGTCTTTAACTCACTTAGCCATAGCTAGTTGAAACTGTTTATAATTTCTTCATTTTTACTCCAATTGCGTTGGTAATAAAGGAACATTTAACATTTTTTTGATTTTGTGTGTTTTTGCGAGAAAATAACTCGTCTTTAACTAACTTAGCCATAGCTAGTTGAAACTGTGTATAATTTCTTCATTTTGCGTAGGTAATAAAGAAATATTTTACATTTTTTTTGATTCTGTGTGTTTTTACGAGAAAATAGCTCGTCTTTAACTAACTTAGCCATAGCTAGTTGAAACTGTGTATAATGTCTTCATTTTTAGTTCAATTGCGTAGGTAATAAAGGAACATTTGACATTTTTTCTGATTTTGTGTGCTTTCACAAGAAAATAGCCCGTCCTTAACAAACTTAGTCATAGCTAGTTGAAACTGTGTATAATTTATTTATTTTTAGTTCAATTGCGTAGGTAAAAAAGGAACTTTTGACATTTTTTCTGTTTTTGTGTGTTTTCGCAAGAAAAAAGCTCGTCTTTAACAAACTTAGCCATAGATACTTGAAACTGTGTATAATTTCTTTATTTTTAGTTCAATTGCATAGGTAATAAAGGAACATTTGACATTTTTTTCTGATTTTGTGTGTTTTTGCGAGAAAATAGCTCGTCTTTAACAAACTTAGCCATAGCTACTTGAAACTGTGTATAATTTCTTTATTTTTAGTTCAATTGCGTAGGTAATGAAGGAACATTTGACTTTTTTCTGATTTTGTGTGTTTTTACAAAAAAATATCTCGTCTCAAACAAACTTAGCCATAGCTACTTGAAACTGTGCATACTTTGTTATCTTTTATTTCAATTTCGTATGTAATCAACGAACATTTGACATTTCTTCTGATTTTTTGTGTTTTCGCAAGAAAATAGATCGTCTTTAACAGACTTAGAAATATCGTGTTGAAACTGTTTATAATTTCTTTATTTTTAGTTCAATTGCGTAGGTAATAAGAGAACATTTGACATTTTTTCTGATTTTAGAAAATAACTCGTTTTTAACTAACTTAGCCATAGCTAGTTGAAACTGTGCATAAATATCTTCATAGTTAGTCCAATTGCGTAGGTAATAAAGGAACATTTAACATTTTTGAGTCTGTGTGTTTTTGCGAGAAAATAACTCGTCTTTAACTAACTTAGCCATAGCTAGTTGAAACTGTTTATAATTTCTTCATTTTTACTCAAATTGCGTAGGTAATAAAGCAACATTTAATTTTTTTTTTGATTTTATGTGTTTTTGCGAGAAAATAACTCGTCTTTAACTAACTTAGCAATAGCTAGTTGAAACTGTGTATAATTTCTTTATTTTTAGTTCAATGGCGTAGGTAATAAAGGAGCATTTGACATTTTTTCTGATTTTGTGTGTTTTTGCGATAAAATAACTCGTCTTTAACTAACTTAGCCATAGCTAGTTGAAACTGTGTATAATTTCTTCACTTTTACTCCAATTGCGTAGGTAATAAAGGAACATTTAACATTTTTTTGATTTTATGTGTTTTTGCGAGAAAATAACTCGTCTTTAACTAACTTAGCAATAGCTAGTTGAAACTGTGTATAATTTCTTTATTTTTAGTTCAATTGCGTAGGTAATATAGGAACATTTGACATTTTTTCTGATTTTGTGTGCTTTCGCAAGAAAATATCTCGTCTTTAACAAACTTAGCCATAGCTAGTTGAAACTATGTATAAATATCTTCATATTTAGTCCAATTGAGTAGGTAATAAAGAAAAAATTAAAATTTTTTTGATTTTGTGTGTTTTTGCGAGAAAATAACTCGTCTTTAACTAATTTAGCCATAGATAGTTGACAATGTGTATAATTTCTTTATTTTTAGTTCAATGGCGTAGGTAATAAAGGAACATTTAACATTTTTTTGTTTTGTGTGTTTTTGCGAGAAAATAACTTGTCTTTAACTAGCTTAGCCATAGCTAGTTGAAACTGTTCATAATTTCTTCATTTTTACTCCTATTGCGTAGGTAATAAAAGAACATTTAACATTATTTTGATTTTGTGTGTTTTTGCGAGAAAATAGCTCGTCTTAAACAAACTTAGCCATAAATAGTTGAAACTGTGTATAATTTCTTTATTTTTAGTTCAATTGCGTAGGTAATAAAGGAACAGTTGACATTTTTCTGATTTTGTGTGTTTTCGCAAGAAAATAGCTCGTCTTTAACAAACTTAGCCATAGATAGTTGAAACTTTATATAATTTGTTTATTTTTAGTTCAATTGCGTAGTTAATAAAGGAACAATTGACTTTTTTCTGATTTTGTGTGTTTTTGCGAGAAAATAACTCGTATTTAACTAACTTAGCCATAGCTAGTTGAAACTGTGTATAAATATCTTCATAGTTAGTCCAAATGCGTAGGTAATAAAGGAACATTTAACATTTTTTAGATTTTGTGTGTTTTTGCGAGAAAATAACTCGTCTTTAACTAACTTAGCCGTAGCTAGTTGAAACTGTTTATAATTTCTTCATTTTTACTCCAATTGTGTAGGTAAAAAAGGAACATTGAACATTTTTTTGATTCTGTGTGTTTTTGCGAGAAAATAACTCGTCTTTAACTAACTTAGCCATAGCTAGTTGAAACTGTTTATAATTTCTTCATTTTTACTCCAATTGCGTAGGCAATAAAGGAAAATTTACCATTTTTTTGATTTCGTGTGTTTTTGCGAGAAAATAACTCGTCTTTAACTAACATAGCCATAGCTAGTTGAAACTGTATATAATTTCTTCATTTTTAGTTCAATTGCGTAGGTAATAAAGGAACATTTAACATTTTTTTGATTTTGTGCGTTTTTGCGAGAAAATAACTTGTCTTTAACTAACTTAGCCATAGTTAGTTGAAACTGTTTATAATTTCTTCGTTTTTAATACAATTGCGTAGGTAATAAAGGAACATTTGAAATTTTTCTGATTTTGTGTGTTTTCGCAAGAAAATAACTCGTCTTTAACTAACTTAGCCATAGCTAGTTGAAACTGTGTATAATTTCTTTATTTTTAGTTCAATTGCGTAGGTAATAAGGGAACATTTGACATTTTTTCTGATTTTGTGTGTTTTTGCGAGAAAATAGCTCGTCTTTAACTAACTTAGCCATAGCTAGTTGAAACTATGTATAAATATCTTCATAGTTAGTCCTATTTCGTAGGTAATAAAGGAACATTTAACATTGTTTTGATTTTGTGTATTTTTGCGAGAAAATAACTCGTCTTTAACTAACTTAGCCATAGCTAGTTGAAAATGTGTATAATTTCTTCATTGTTAGTCCAATTGAGTATTTAATAAATGTTCAATTAACATTTGTTTTATTTTGTGTGTTTTTGCTATAAAATATCTCGTCTTTAAGTTTCATAGCAATAGCTATATTACACTTTTTTTAATGTCTTCATTTTTAGATAACTTGAGTAGGTAATAAAGGAATATTTAACATATTTTTTCTTTTATGTGTGTTTGGTAGAAAATAACTCCTCTTTAACTAACTTACCAATAGCTAGTTGAAACTGTTTATAATTTCTTTATTTTTAGTTCAATGGCGTATGTAATAAATGAGAATATAAAAATTTTTCTGATTTTGTGTGTTTTTGCAAGAAAATAACTCGTCTTTAACTAACTTAGCCATAGCTAGTTGAAACTGTGCATAAATATCTTCATAGTTATTCCAAGTGCGTAGCTAATAAAGGAACATTTAACATTTTATTGATTTTATGTGTTTTTGCGAGAAAATAGCTCATCTTTAACTAACTTGGCCATAGCTATTTGAAACTGTTTATAATTTCTTAATTTTTACTCCAATTGCGTAGGTAATAAAGAAAAATTTAACATTTTTTTGATTTTGTCTGTTTTTGCAAGAAAATAACTTGTCTTTAACAAACTTAGCCATAGCTAGTTGAAACTGTGTATAATGTCTTCATTTTTAGTTCAATTGCGTAGGTAATAAAGGAACATTTGACATTTTTTCTGATTTTGTGTGCTTTCACAAGAAAATAGCCCGTCCTTAACAAACTTAGTCATAGCTAGTTGAAACTGTGTATAATTTATTTATTTTTAGTTCAATTGCGTAGGTAAAAAAGGAACTTTTGACATTTTTTCTGTTTTTGTGTGTTTTTGCGAGAAAATAGCCCGTCCTTAACAAACTTAGTCATGGCTAGTTGAAACTGTGTATAATTTCTTTATTTTTAGTTCAATTGCGTGGGTAAAAAAGGAACTTTTGACATTTTTTCTGATTTTGTGTGTTTTTGCGAGAAAATAGCTCGTCTTTAACAAACTTAGCCATAGCTACTTGAAACTGTGTATAATTTCTTTATTTTTAGTTCAATTGCGTAGGTAATTAAGGAACATTTGACATTTTTTTCTGATTTTGTATGTCTTTGTGAAAAAATAGCTCGTCTTAAACAAAATTAACCATAGATAATTGAAACTGTGCATAATTTCTTTACTTTTAGTTCAGTTGCGTAGGTAATAAAGGAACATTTGACTTTTTTCTGATTTTGTGTGTTTTTGCAAGAAAATAGCTCGTCTTTAACAGGCTTAGCCATAGCGTGTTGAAACTGTGTATAATTTCTTTATTTTTAGTTCAATTGCGTATGTAATAAAAGAACATTTGACATTTTTTCTGATTTTAGAAAATAACTCGTTTTTAACTAACTTAGCCATAGCTAGTTGAAACTGTGCATAAATATCTTCATAGTTAGTCCAATTGCGTAGGTAATAAAGGAACATTTAACATTTTTTTGAGTCTGTGTGTTTTTGCGAGAAAATAACTCGTCTTTAACTCACTTAGCCATAGCTAGTTGAAACTGTTTATAATTTCTTCATTTTTAGCTCAAATTGCGTAGGTAATAAAGCAACATTTAATTTTTTTTTTGATTTTGTGTTTTTGCGAGAAAATAACTTGTCTTTAACTAATTTAGCAATAGCTAGTTGAAACTGTGTATAATTTCTTTATTTTTAGTTCAATGGCGTAGGTAATATAGGAGCATTTGACATTTTTTCTGATTTTGTGTGTTTTTACGAGAAAATAACTCGTCTTTAACTAACTTAGCCATAGCTAGTTGAAACTGTGTATAATTTCTTCACTTTTACTCCAATTGCGTAGGTAATAAAGGAACATTTAACATTTTTTTGATTTTATGTGTTTTTGCGAGAAAATAACTCGTCTTTAACTAACTTAGCAATAGATAGTTGAAACTGTGTATAATTTCTTTATTTTTAGTTCAATTGCGTAGGTAATATAGGAACATTTGACATTTTTTCTGATTTTGTGTGTTTTCGCAAGAAAATAGCTCGTCTTTAACAAACTTAGCCATAGCTAGTTGAAACTTTGTATAAATATCTTCATAGTTAGTACAATTGCGTAGGTAATAAAGGAACATTTAACATTTTTTTGATTTTGTGTGTTTTTACGAGAAAATAACTCGTCTTTAACTAACTTAGCCATAGCTAGTTGAAACTGCGTATAATTTCTTCATTTTTAGTTCAATTGCGTAGGTAATAAAGGAACATTTAACATTTTTATATTTTGTGTGTTTTTGCGAGAAAATAACTTGTCTTTAACTAGCTTAACCATAGCTAGTTGAAACTGTTCATAATTTCTTCATTTTTACTCCTATTGCGTAGGTAATAAAAGAACATTTAACATTATTTTGATTTTGTGTGTTTTTGCGAGAAAATAACTCGTCTTTAACTAACTTAGCCATAAATAGTTGAAACTGTGTATAATTTCTTTATTTTTAGTTCAATTGCGTAGGTAATAAAGTAACATTTGACATTTTTTCTGATTTTGTGTGTTTTCGCAAGAAAATAGCTCGTCTTTAACAAACTTAGCCAGAGCTAGTTGAAACTGTATATAATTTGTTTATTTTTAGTTCAATTGCGTAGGTAATAAGGGAACATTTGACTTTTTTCTGATTTTGTGTGTTTTTGAGAGACAATAACTCGTATTTAACTAACTTAGCCATAGCTAGTTGAAACTGTGTATAAATATCTTCATAGTTAGTCCAAATGCGTAGGTAATAAAGGAACATTTAACATTTTTTAGATTTTGTGTGTTTTTGCGAGAAAATAACTCGTCTTTAACTAACTTAGCCGTAGCTAGTTGAAACTGTTTATAATTTCTTCATTTTTACTCCAATTGCGTAGGTAAAAAAGGAACATTGAACATTTTTTTGATTCTGTGTGTTTTTGCGAGAAAATAACTCGTCTTTAACTAACTTAGCCATAGCTAGTTGAAACTGTTTATAATTTCTTCATTTTTACTCCAATTGCGTAGGCAATAAAGGAAAATTTAACATTTTTTTGATTTCGTGTGTTTTTGCGAGAAAATAACTCGTCTTTAACTAACATAGCCATAGCTAGTTGAAACTGTATATAATTTCTTCATTTTTAGTTCAATTGCGTAGGTAATAAAGGAACATATAAAATTTTTTTGATTGTTTGCGTTTTTGCTAGAAAATAACTTGTCTTTAACTATCTTATCCATAGCTAGTTGAAAATGTTTATAATTACTTCATTTTTACTCCCATTGCGTAGGTAATAAAGGAACATGTGACATTTTTCTGATTTTGTGTGTTTTCGCAAGAAAATAGCTCGTCTTTAACAAACTTAGCCATAGCTAGTTGAAACTCTGTATAATTTCTTTATTTTTAGTTCAATTGCGTAGGTAATAAAGGAACATTTGACTTTTTTCTGATTTTGTGTGTTTTTGCGAGACAATAACTCGTATTTAACTAACTTAGCCATAGCTAGTTGAAATTATGTATAAATATCTTCATAGTTAGTCCAATTGCGTAGGTAATAAAGGAACATTTAACATTTTTTTGATTTTGTGTATTTTTGCTAGAAAATAACTCGTCTTTAACTAACTTAGCCATAGCTAGTTGAAACTTTGTATAATTTCTTCATTTTTAGTTCAATTGCGTAGGTAATAAAGGAAAATTTAACATTTTTTTTATATTGTGTTTTGTTGCGAGAAAATAACTCGTCTTTAACTAACTTAGCCATAGCTAGTTGAAAATGAGTATAATTTCTTAATTTTTAGTTCAATTGCGTAGGTAATAAAGGAAAATTTAACATTTTTTTGATTTTGTGTGTTTTTGCGAGAAAATAACTCGTCTTTACGTAACTTAGCCATAGCTAGTTGAAATTGTTTATAATTTCTTAATTTTTATTTCAATGGCGTAGGTAATAAAGGAGCATTTGACATTTTTTCTGATTTTGTTTGTTTTTGCGAGAAAATAACTCGTCTTTAACTAACTTAGCCATAGCTAGTTGAAACTGTGTATAAATATCTTCATAGTTATTCCAATTGCGTAGTTAATAAAGGAACATTTAACATTTTATTGATTTTATGTGTTTTTGCGAGAAAATAGCTCATCTTTAACTAACTTGGCCATAGCTAGTTGAAACTGTTTATAATTTCTTAATTTTTAATCCAATTGCGTAGGTAATAAAGAAAAATTTAACATTTTTTTGAGTTTGTCTGTTTTTGCAAGAAAATAACTTGTCTTTAACAAAATTAGACATAGCTAGATGAAACTGGGTATAATTTAATACACAGTTTCATTTCATACACACTTCATTTCTACTCAACTTGCTTTGGTAATTAAGGAATATTTAACATTTTTTTGAGTTTGTGTCTTTTTGCGAGAAAATAATTCGTCTTTAACTAACTTAGCCATAGCTAGTTGAAACTGTGTATAATTTCTTCATTTTGCGTAGGTAATAAAGAAATATATGACATTTTTTTGATTCTGTGTGTTTTTGCGAGAAAATAACTCGTCTTTAACTAACTTAGCCATAGCTAGTTGAAACTGTGTATAATTTCTTACTGTTTAGTTCAATTGCGTAAGTAATAAAGGAACATTTGACATTTTTTCTGATTTTGTGTGCTTTCCCAAGAAAATAGCCCGTCCTTAACAAACTTAGTAATAGATAGTTGAAACTGTGTATAATTTATTTATTTTTAGTTCAATTGCGTAGGTAAAATAGGAACATTTGACATTTCTCCTGTTTTTATGTGTTTTTGTGAGAAAATAGCTCGTCTTTAACAAACTTAGCAATAGCTAGTTGAAACTGTGTATAATTTCTTTATTTTTAGTTCAATTGCTTAGGTAATAAAGGAACATTTGACATTTTTTCTGATTTTGTGTGTTTTTGCGAAAAAATAGCTCGTCTTTAACAAACTTAGCCATAGCTACTTGAAACTGTGTATAATTTCTTTATTTTTAGTTCAATTGCGTAGGTAATAAAGGAACATTTGACATTTTTTTCTGATTTTGTGTGTTTTTGAGAAAAAAATAGCTCGTCTTTAACAAACTTAGCCATAGCTACTTGAAACTGTATATAATTTCTTTATTTTTAGTTCAATTGCGTAGGTAATAAAGGAACATTTGACATTTTTTCTGATTTTGTGTGTTTTTGCGAGAAAATAACTCGTCTTTAACTAACTTAGCAATAGCTAGTTGAAACTGTGTATAATTTCTTTATTTTTAGTTCAATTGCGTAGGTAATATAGGAACATTTGACATTTTTTCTGATTTTGTGTGTTTTTGTGAGAAAATAGCTCGTCTTTAACAAACTTAGCCATAGCTTGTTGAAACTGTGTATAATTTATTTATTTTTAGTTCACTTGCGTAGGTAATAAGGGAACTTTTGACATTTTTTTTTATTTTGTGTGTTTTTGCGAGAAAATAACTCGTCTTTAACAAACTTACGCATAGCTAGTTGAAACTGTGTATAATATCTTAATTTTTAGTTCAATCGCGTAGGTAATAAAAGAACATTTGACATTTTTTCTGATTCTAGAAAATAACTCGTCTTTAACTAACTTAGCCATAGCTAGTTGAAACTGTGTATAAATATCTTCATAGTTAGTCAAATTGCGTAGGTAATAAAGGAACATTTAACATTTTTTTGAGTTTGTGTGTTTTTGCAAGAAAATAACTCGTCTTTAACTAACTTAGCCATAGCTAGTTGAAACTGTTTATAATTTCTTCATTTTGACTCCAATTGCATAGGTAATAAAGGAACATTTAACATTTTTTTGATTTCGTGTCTTTTTGCGAGAAAATAACTCGTCCTTAACTAAATTAGCCATAGCTAGTTGAAACTGTGTATAATGTCTTCCTTTTTAGTTCAATTGCGTAGGTAATAAAGGAACATTTAAAATTTTTTCTGATTTTGTGTGTTTTTGCGAGAAAATATCTCGTCTTTAACTAACTTAGCTATAGCTAGTTGAAACTGTATAATTTCTTCACTTTTACTCCAATTGCGTAGGTAATAAAGGAAGATTTAACTTTTTTTAGTTTGTGTGTTTTTGCGAGAAAATAACTCGTCTTTAACTAACTTAGCCATAGCTAGTTGAAACTGTTTATAATTTCTTCATTTTTACTCCAATTACGTAGGTAATAAAGGAACATTTAACATTTTTTTGATTTTTTGTGTTATTGCGAGAAAATAACTCGTCTTTAACTAACTTAGCCTTAGCTAGTTGAAACTGTGTATAATTTCTTCACTTTTAGCTCAATTGCGTAGGTAATAAAGGAACATTTGACATTTTTCTGATTTTGTAGGTTTTTGCGAGAAAATAACTCGTCTTTAACTAACTTAGCCATAGCTAGTTGAAACTGTGTATAAATATCTTCATAATTAGTCCAATTGCGTAGGTAATAAAGGAACATTTAAAATTTTTTTGAGTTTGTGTGTTTTTGCGAGAAAATAACTCGTCTTTAACTCACTTAGCCATAGATAGTTGGAAAAGAGTATAATTACTTAATTTCTAGTTCAATTGAGTTGGTAATTTAGGAACATATAAAATTTTTTTGATTTTGTGTGTTTTTGCGAGAAAATAACTCGTCCTTAACTAACTTAGCCATAGCTAGTTGACAATGTGTCTAATGTCTTCCTTTTTAGTTAAATGGCGTAGGTAATAAAGGAACATATAAATTTTTTTTGATTTAGTCTGTTTTTGCGAGAAAATAACTTGTCTTTAACAAACTTAGTCATAGCTAGTTGAAACTGTGTATAATTTCATACACAGTTTCATTTCATATACACTTCATTTTTACTCCAATTGCGTAGGTAGTAAAGGAACATTTAACATTTTTTATTATTTTGTGTGTTTTTGCGAGAAAATAATTCGTCTTTAACTAACTTAGCCATAGCTAGTTGAAACTGTGTATAATTTCTTCATTTTGAGTATGTAATAAAGGAATATTTGACATTTTTTTGATTTTGTGTGTTTTTACGAGAAAATAACTCGTCTTTAACTAACTTAGCCATAGCTAGTTGAAACTGTGTATAATGTCTTCATTTTTAGTTCAATTGCGTAAGTAATAAAGGAACATTTGACATTTTTTTCTGATTTTGTGTGCTTTAACAAGAAAATAGCACGTCCTTAACAAACGTAGTCATAGATACTTGAAACTGTGTATAATGTATTTATTTTTATTTCAAGTTCTTGTGTAAAGAGGGAACATTTTACTTTCTCCTGTTTTTGTGTGTTTTTGCAAGAAAATAGCTCGTCTCTAACAAACTTAAACATGGATTTCTGAAAATGTGTATAATTTGTTTTTTTTTAGTTCACTTGCTTAGGTAATAGAGGAACATTTTACATTTTTTATGATTTTGTGTGTTTTTGAGAGAAAACAGCTCGTCTTTAACAAACTTAGCCATAGCTACCTGAAACTGTGTATAATTTCTTTATTTTTAGTTCAATTGCGTAGGTAATAAAGGAACATTTGACATTTTTTCTGATTTTATGTGTTTTTGCGAAAAAATAGCTCGCCTTTAACAAACTTGACCATAGCTACTTGAAACTGTGTATAATTTCTTTATTTTAAGTTCAATTGCGTAGGTAATAAAGGAACATTTGACATTTCTCCTGATTTTGTGTTTTTGCGAGAAAATAGCTCGTCTTTAACAAACTTAGCCATAGCATGTTGAAACTGTGTATAATTTCTTTATTTTTAGTTCAATTGCGTAGGTAATAAAGGAACATTGGACATTTTTTTTTGTGTTTTTGCGAGAAAATAACTCGTCTTTAACAAACTTAGCCTTAGCTAGTTGAAACTGTGTATAATTTCTTTATTTTTAGTTCAAATGCGTAGGTAATAAAAGAACATTTGACATTTTTTCTGATTTTAGAAAATAACTCGTCTTTAACTAACTTAGCCATAGCTAGTTGAAACTAAGTATAAATATCTTCATAGTTAGTCCAATTGCGTAGGTAATAAAGGAAAATTTAACATTTTTTTGATTTTGTGTTTTTGCAAGAAAATAACTCGTCTTTAACTCATTTAGCCATAGCTAGTTGAAAAAATGTATAATTTCTTTATTTCTACTCCAATTGCGTTGGTAATAAAGGAACATTTAACATTTTTTTTATTTTTTGTCTTTTTGCGAGAAAATAACTCGTCTTTAACTAACTTAGCCATAGCTAGTTGAAACTGTGTATAATTTCTTACTTTTTACTCCAATTGCGTAGGTAATAAAGAAAAATTTGACATTTTTTTGATTTTGTCTGTTTTTGCAAGAAAATAACTTGTCTTTAACAAACTTAGTCATAGCTAGTTGAAACTGTGTATAATTTCATACACAGTTTCATTTCATACACACTTCATTTCTACTCAAATTGCTTAGGTAATAAAGGAATATTTAACATTTTTTTTATTTTGTGTGTTTTTGCGAGAAAATAACTCGTCTTTAACTAACTTAGACATAGCTAGTTGAAACTGTGTATAATTTCTTCATTTTGCGTAGGTAATAAAGAAATATTTTAGATTTTTTTGATTCTGTGTGTTTTTACGAGAAAATAACTCGTCTTTAACTAACTTAGCCATAGCTAGTTGAAACTGTGTATAATGTCTTCATTTTTAGTTCAATTGCGTAGGTAATAAAGGAACATTTGACATTTTTTCTGATTTTGTGTGCTTTCGCAAGAAAATAGCCCGTCTTTAACAAACGTAGCCATAGCTAGTTGAAACTGTGTATAATTTCTTTATTTTTAGTTCAATTGCGTAGGTAATAAAGGAACATTTGACATTTTTTCTGATTTTGTGTGTTTTTGCGAGAAAATAGCTCGTCTTTAACAAACTTATCCATGGATAGCTGAAACTGTGTATAATTTCTTTATTTTTAGTTCAATTGCATAGGTAATGAAGGAACATTTGACATTTTTTCTGATGTTGTATGACTTTTCGAAAAAACAGCTCGTCTTAAACAAACTTAGCCATAGCTATTTGAGACTGTGCATAATTTATTTACTTTTAGTTCAGTTGAGTAGTTAATGAAGGAAAATTTTACATTTTTTCTGATGTTATGTGTTTTTGAGAAAAAATATCTCGTCTTTAACAAACTTAGCCATAGCTAGTTGAGACTGTGTATAATTTGTTTATTTTACTTCAATTGCGTAGGTAATAAGGGAACATATGACATTTTTTCTGATTTTGTGTGTTTTCGCAAAACAATAGCTCGTATTTAACAAACTTAGCCATAGCTAGTTGAACCTGTGTATAATTTCTTTATTTTTAGTTCAATTGCGTAGGTAATAAAGGAACATTTGACATTTTTTCTGATTTTGTGTGTTTTTGCAAGAAAATAGCTCGTCTTTAACAAACTTAGCCATAGCGTGTTGAAACTGTGTATAATTTCTTTATTTTTAGTTCAATTGCGTAGGTAATAAGGGAACAATTGACATTTTTTTTGTGTTTTTGCGAGAAAATAACTCGTCTTTAACAAACTTAGCTTTGCTAGTTGAAACTGTGTATAATTTCTTTATTTTTAGTTCAATTGCGTAGGTAATAAAAGAACATTTGGCATTTTTTCTGATTTTAGAAAATAACTCGTCTTTAACTAACTTAACCATAGCTAGTTGAAACTGTGCATAAATATCTTCATAGTTATTCCAATTGCGTAGGTAATAAAGGAACATTTAACATTTTATTGATTTTATGTGTTTTTGAGAGAAAATAGCTCGTCTTTAACTAACTTGGCCATAGCTAGTTGAAACTGTTTATAATTTCTTAATTTTGACTCCAATTGCGTAGGTAATAAAGGAACATTTAACATTTTTTTGATTTTGTGTGTTTTTGCGAGAAAATAACTCGTCTTTAACAAACTTAGCCATAACTAGTTGAAACTGTGTATAATTTCTTTATTTTTAGTTCAATGGCGTAGGTAATAAATGAGCATATGACATTTTTTCTGATTTTGTGTGTTTTTGCGAGAAAATAACTCGTCTTTAACTAACTTAGCCATAGCTAGTTGAAACTGTGCATAATTTCTTCACTTTTACTCCAATTGCGTAGGTAATAAAGGAACATTTAATTTTTTTTATTTTGTGTGTTTTTGCGAGAAAATAACTCGTCTTTAACTAACTTAGCCATAGCTAGTTGAAACTGTTTATAATTTCTTCATTTTTACTCCAATTACGTAGGTAATAAAGGAACATTTAACATTTTTTTGATTTTGTGTGTTTTTGCGAGAAAATAACTCGTCTTTAACTAACTTAGCCATAGCTAGTTGAAACTGTGTATAATTTCTTCACTTTTAGCTCAATTGCGTAGGTAATAAAGGAACATTTGACATTTTTCTGATTTTGTAGGTTTTTGCGAGACAATAACTCGTCTTTAACTAACTTAGCCATATCTAGTTGAAACTATTTATAAATATCTTCATAGTTAGTCCAATTGAGTAGGGAATAAAGAAACATTTAAAACTTTTTTGATTTTTTGTGCTTTTGTGAGAAAATAAATCTTCTTTAACTCAATTAGCCATAGCTAGTTGAAAAAATGTATAATTTCTTCATTTTTACTCCAATTGCGTTGGTAATAAAGGAACATTTGACTTTTTTTGATTTTGTGTGTTTTTGCGAGAGAATAACTCGTCTTTAACTAACTTAGCCATAGCTAGTTGAAACTGTGTATAATTTTTTCATTTTTAGTTCAATTGCGTAGGTAATAAAGGAACATTTGACATTTTTTCTGATTTTTTGTGTTTTTACGAGAAAATAACTCGTCTTTAACTAACTTAGCCATAGCTAGCTAAAACTGTGTATAAATATCTTCATAGTTAGTCCAATTGCGTAGGTAATAAGGGAACATTTAGCATTTTTTTGAGTTCGTGTGTTTTTGCGAGAAAATAACTCGTCTTTAATTAACTTAGCCATAGCTAGTTGAAACTGTTTATAATTTCATCATTTTTACTCTAATTGCGTAGGTAATAAAGGAATGTTTAACATTTTTTTTGATTTGGTGTGTTTTTGCGAGAAAATAACTCGTCTTTAACTAACTTTGCCATAGCTAGTTGAAACTGTGTATAAATATCTTCATAGTTAATCCAATTGCGTAGGTAATAAAGGAATGTTTAACATTTTTTGATTTGGTGTGTTTTTGCGAGAAAATAACTCATCTTTAACTAACTTAGCCATAGGTATAGTTGAAACTGTTTATAATTTCTTCATTTTTACTCCAATTGCGTAGGTAATAAAGGAAAATTTAAAATTTTTTTGATTTTGTGTGTTTTTGCGAGAAAATAACTTGTCTTTAACTAACTTAGCCATAGCTAGTTGAAACTGTTTATAATTTCTTCATTTTTACTCCAATTGCGTAGGTAATAAAGGAAGATTTAACATTTTTTTGATTTCGTGTGTTTTTGCGAGAAAATAACTCGTCCTTAACTAACTTAGCCATAGCTAGTTGAAACTGTGTATAATTTCTTCATTTTTAGTTCAATTGCGTAGGTAATAAAGGATCATATAACATTTTTTTGATTTTGTGTGTTTTTGCGAGAAAATAGCTCGTCTTTAACTCGCTTGGCCATAGCTAGTTGGAAGAGTGTATAATTACTTAATTTCTACTCCTATTACGTTGGTAATAAAGGAACATTTAAAATTATTTTGATTGCGTGTGTTTTTGCGAGAAAATAACTCGTCCTTAACTAACTTAGCCATAACTAGTTGAAACTGTGTATAATTTCTTTATTTTTAGTTCAATGGAGTAGGTAATAAAGGAACATATGACATTTTTTCGGATTTTGTGTGTTTTTGCGAGAAAATAACTCGTCTTTAACTAACTTAGCCATAGCTAGTTGAAACTGTATAATTGTTTCACTTTTACTCCAATTGCGTAGGTAATAAAGGAACATTTAACTTTTTTTAGTTTGTGTGTTTTTGCGAGAAAATAACTTGTCTTTAACTAACTTAGCCATAGCTAGTTGGAAGTGTTTATAATTTCTTCATTTTTACTCCAATTAAGTAGGTAATAAAGGAACATTTAACATTTTTTTGATTTTGTGTGTTTTTGCGAGAAAATAACTCGTCTTTAACTAACTTAGCCATAGCTAGTTGAAACTGTGTATAATTTCTTCACTTTTAGTTCAATTGCGTAGGTAATAAATGATCATATAACTTTTTTTTGATTTTGTATGTTTTTGCGAGAAAATAACTCGTCTTTAACTAACTTAGCCATAGCTAGTTGTAACTGTGCATAAATATCTTCATAGTTAGTCCAATTGCGTCGCTAATAAAGTAAAATTTAACATTTTTTTGATTCTTTGTGTTTTTACGAGAAAATAAATCGTCTTTAACTCACTTAGCCATAGCTAGTTGAAACAGTTTATAATTTCTTCATTTTTACTCCAATTGCGTTGGTAATAAAGGAACATTTAACATTTTTTGATTTTGTGTGTTTTTGCGAGAGAATAACTCGTCTTTAACTAACTTAGCCATAGCTAGTTGAAACTGTGTATAATTTCTTCATTTTTAGTTCAATTGCGTAGGTAATAAAGGAACATTTGACATTTTTTCTGATTTTTTGTGTTTTTACGAGAAAATAACTCGTCTTTAACTAACTTAGCCATAGCTAGCTAAAACTGTGTATAAATATCTTCATAGTTAGTCCAATTGCGTAGGTAATAAAGGAACATTTAACATTTTTTTGATTTCGTGTGTTTTTGCGAGAAAATAACTCGTCTTTAATTAACTTAGCCATAGCTAGTTGAAACTGTGTATAATTTCATCATTTTTACTCTAATTGCGTAGGTAATAAAGGAATGTTTAACATTTTTTTTGATTTTGTGTGTTTTTGCGAGAAAATAACTCGTCTTTAACTAACTTTGCCATAGCTAGTTGAAACTGTGTATAAATATCTTCATAGTTAATCCAATTGCGTAGGTAATAAAGGAATGTTTAACATTTTTTTGATTTGGTGTGTTTTTGCGAGAAAATAACTCATCTTTAACTAACTTAGCCATAGGTATAGTTGAAACTGTTTATAATTTCTTCATTTTTACTCCAATTGCGTAGGTAATAAAGGAAAATTTAAAAATTTTTTGATTTTGTGTGTTTTTGCGAGAAAATAACTCGTCTTTAACTAACTTAGCCATAGCTAGTTGAAACTGTTTATAATTTCTTCATTTTTACTCCAATTGCGTAGGTAATAAAGGAAGATTTAACATTTTTTTTATTTTGTGTGTTTTTGCGAGAAAATAACTTGTCTTTAACTAACTTAGCCATAGCTAGTTGAAACTGTTTATAATTTCTTCATTTTTACTCCAATTGCGTAGGTAATAAAGGAACATTTAACATTTTTTTGATTTTGTTTGTCTTTGCGAGAAAATAACTCGTCTTTAACTAACGTAGCCATAGCTAGTTGAAACTGTGCATAATTTCTTTATTTTTAGTTCAATTGCGTAGGTAATAAAGGAACATTTGACATTTTTTCTGATTTTGTGTGTTTTTGCGAGAAAATAACTCGTCTTTAACTAACTTAGCCATAGCTATAGTTGAAACTGTTTAAAATTTCTTCATTTTTACTCCAATTTCGTAGGTAATAAAGGAAAATTTAACATTTTTTTGATTGTGTGTGTTTTTGCGAGAAAATAACTCGTCTTTAACTAACTTAGCCATAGCTAGTTGAAACTGTGTATAATTTCTTCATTTTTAGTTCAATGGCGTAGGTAATAAAGGAGCATTTAACATTTTTTCTGATTTTGTGTGTTTTTGCGAGAAAATAACTCGTCTTTAACTAACTTAGCCATAGCTATAGTTGAAACTGTTTATAATTTCTTCATTTTTAGTTCAATTGCGTAGGTAATAAAGGAAAATTTAACTTTTTTTGATTTTGTGTGTTTTTGCGAGAAAATAACTCGTCTTTAAGTAATTTAGCCATAGCTAGTTGACACTGTGTATAATTTCTTTATTTTTAGTTCAATGGCGTAGGTAATAAAGGAGCATTTATCATTTTTTTGATTGTGTGTGCTTTTGCGAGAAAATAACTCGTCTTTAACTAACTTAGCCAGAGCTAGTTGAAACTGTTTATAATTTCTTCGTTTTTAGTTCAAGTTCGTAGTTAATGAGTTAAACTTTTACATTTTTTATGATTGTGTGTGTTTTTACTAGAAAATATTTAGTCTCTAACAAACTTATCCAGACATAGATGAAACTCTATATAATTTCTTTTTTTTTAGTTCAATGGAGTAGTTAATGAAGGAACATATGACATTTTTTCTTATTTTGTGTGTTTTTGCGAGACAATAACTCGTCTTTAACTAACTTAGCCATAGCTAGTTGAAACTAAGTATAAATATGTTCATAGTTAGTCCAATTGAGTAGGTAATAAAGAAACAATTAACATAATTTTGATTTTGTGTGCTTTTGTGAGAAAATAACTCGTCTTTAACTAACCTAGCCATAGCTAGTTGAAAATGTGTATAATTTCTTAATTTTTAGTTCAATTACGTATGTAATAAATGAAAATTTAACATTTTTTTTATTTTGTGTTTTTGCGAGAAAATAACTTGTCTTTAACTAATTTAGCAATAGATAGTTGACATTGTGTATAATTTCTTCATTTTTAGTTCAATGGCGTTGGTCATATAAGAGCATTTAACATTTTTTCTGATTTTGTGTGTTTTTGCAAGAAAATAACTCGTCTTTAACTAACTTAGCCATAGCTAGTTGAAACTGTATAATTTCTTCACTTTTACTCCAATTGCGTAGGTAATAAAGGAACATTTAACTTTTTTTAGTTTGTGTGTTTTTGCGAGAAAATAACTCGTCTTTAACTAACTTAGCCATAGCTAGTTGAAACTGTTTATAATTTCTTCATTTTTACTCCAATTACGTAGGTAATAAAGGAACATTTAACATTTTTTTGATTTTTTGTGTTTTTGCGAGAAAATAACTCGCCTTTAACAAAGTTAGCCATAGCTACTTGAAACTGTGTATAATTTCTTTATTTTTAGTTCAATTGCGTAGGTAATAAAGGAAGATTTGACATTTTTTCTGATTTTGTGTGTTTTTGCGAGAAAATAACTCGTCTTTAACTAACTTAGCCATAGCTACTTGAACCTGTGTATAATTTCTTTATTTTAAGTTCAATTGCGTAGGTAATAAAGGAACATTTGTCATTTTTTCTGATTTTGTGTGTTTTTGCGAGAAAATAGCTCGTCTTTAACAAACTTAGCCATAGCGTGTTGAAACTGTGTATAATTTCTTTATTTTTAGTTCAATTGCGTAGGTAATAAAGGAACATTTGACATTTTTTTTTGTGTTTTTGCGAGAAAATAACTCGTCTTTAACAAACTTAGCCTTAGCTAGTTGAAACTGTGTATAATTTCTTTATTTTTAGTTCAAATGCATAGGTAATAAAAGAACATTTGACATTTTTTCTGATTTTAGAAAATAACTCGTCTTTCACTAACTTAACCATAGCTAGTTGAAACTGTGTATAAATATCTTCATAGTTAGTCCAATTGCGTAGGTAATAAAGGACCATTTAACATTTTTTTAGTTTGTGTGTTTTTGCAAGAAAATAACTCGTCTTTAACTAACTTAGCCATAGCTAGTTGAAACTGTTTATAATTTCTTCATTTTGACTCCAATTGCGTAGGTAATAAAGGAACATTTAACATTTTTTTGATTTTGTGTGTTTTTGCGAGAAAATAACTCGTCTTTAACTAACTTAGCCATAGCTAGTTGAAACTGTGTATAATTTCTTTATTTTTAGTTCAATGGCGTAGGTAATAAATGAGCATTTGACATTTTTTCGGATTTTGTGTGTTTTTGCGAGAAAATAACTCGTCTTTAACTAACTTAGCCATAGCTAGTTGAAACTGTATAATTTCTTCACTTTTACTCCAATTGCGTAGGTAATAAAGGAACATTTAACTTTTTTAGTTTGTGTGTTTTTGCGAGAAAATAACTCGTCTTTAACTAACTTAGCCATAGATAGTTGAAACTGTGTATAATTTCTTCATTTTTAGTTCAATTGCGTAGGTAATAAAGGAACATTTGACATTTTTTCTGATTTTGTGTGTTTTGGCGAGAAAATAACTCGTCTTTAACTAACTTAGCCATAGCTAGTTGAAACTGTATAATTTCTTCACTTTTACTCCAATTGCGTAGGTAATAAAGGAACATTTAACTTTTTTAGTTTGTGTGTTTTTGCGAGAAAATAACTCGTCTTTAACTAACTTAGCCATAGCTAGTTGAAACTGTTTATAATTTCTTCATTTTTACTCCAATTACGTAGGTAATAAAGGAACATTTAACATTTTTTTGATTTTGTGTGTTATTGCGAGAAAATAACTCGTCTTTAACTAACTTAGCCATAGCTAGTTGAAACTGTGTATAATTTCTTCACTTTTAGCTCAATTGCGTAGGTAATAAAGGAACATTTAACATTTTTTTGATTTTGTATGTTTTTGCGAGAAAATAACTCGTCTTTAACTAACTTAGCCATAGCTAGTTGAAACTGTGTATAAATATCTTCATAGTTAGTCCAATTGCGTAGCTAATAAAGGAAAATTTAACATTTTTTTGAGTTTTTGTTTTTTTGAGAGAAAATAACTCGTCTTTAACTAAATTAGCCATAGCTAGTTGAAACTGTTTATAATTTATTCATTTTTACTCCAATTGCGTAGGTAATAAAGGAACATTTAACATTTTTTGATTTTGTGTGTTTTTGCGAGAGAATAACTCGTCTTTAACTAATTTAGCCATAGCTAGTTGAAACTGTGTATAATGTCTTTATTTTTAGTTCAATGGCGTAGGTAATAAAGGAGCATTTTACATTTCTTCTGATTTTGTGTGTTTTTGCGAGAAAATAGCTCGTCTTTAACAAACTTAGCCATAGCTAGTTGAAACTGTGTCTAAATATCTTCATAGTTAGTCCAATTGCGTAGGTAATAAAGGAACATTTAACATTTTTTTGATTTCGTGTGTTTTTGCGAGAAAATAACTCGTCTTTAACTAACTTAGCCATAGCTAGTTGAAACTGTGTATAATTTCTTCATTTTTACTCCAATTGCGTAGGTAATAAAGGAACATTTAACATTTTTTGATTTTGTGTGTTTTGCGAGAGAATAACTCGTCTTTAACTAATTTAGCCATAGCTAGTTGAAACTGTGTATAATGTATTTATTTTTACTTCAATGGCGTAGGTAATAAAGGAACATATAACATTTCTTTGATTTTGTATGTTTTTGCAAGAAAATAGCTCGTATTTAACAAACTTAGCCATAGCTAGTTGAAACTGTGTATAAATATCTTCATATTTAGTCCAATTGCGTAGGTAATAAAGGAACATTTAACATTTTTTTGATTTCGTGTGTTTTTGCGAGAAAATAACTCGTCTTTAATTAACTTAGCCATAGCTAGTTGAAACTGTTTATAATTTCATCATTTTTACTCTAATTGCGTAGGTAATAAAGGAATGTTTAACATTTTTTTTGATTTGGTGTGTTTTTGCGAGAAAATAACTCGTCTTTAACTAACTTTGCCATAGCTAGTTGAAACTGTGTATAAATATCTTCATAGTTAATCCAATTGCGTAGGTAATAAAGGAATGTTTAACATTTTTTTGATTTGGTGTGTTTTTGCGAGAAAATAACTCATCTTTAACTAACTTAGCCATAGGTATAGTTGAAACTGTTTATAATTTCTTCATTTTTACTCCAATTGCGTAGGTAATAAAGGAAGATTTAAAATTTTTTTGATTTTGTGTGTTTTTGCGAGAAAATAACTTGTCTTTAACTAACTTAGCCATAGCTAGTTGAAACTGTTTATAATTTCTTCATTTTTACTCCAATTGCGTAGGTAATAAAGGAACATTTAACATTTTTTTTATTTTGTGTGTTTTTGCGAGAAAATAACTCGTCTTTAACTAATTTACAAATAGCTATTTGAAACTGTGTATAATTTCTTTACTTTTAGTTCAGTGGCGTAGGTAATATAGGAGTATTTGACATTTTTTCTGATTTTGTGTGTTTTTGCAAGAAAATAACTCGTCTTTAACTAACTTAGCCATAGCTATAGTTGAAACTGTTTAAAATTTCTTCATTTTTACTCCAATTGCGTAGGTAATAAAGGAACATTTAACATTTTTTTGATTTTGTGTGTTTTTGCGAGAAAATAACTCGTCTTTAACAAGTTTAGCAATAGCTAGTTGAAACTGTGTATAATTTCTTTATTTTTAGTTCAATGGCGTAGGTAATATGAGAGTATATTACTTTTTTCTGATTTTATGTGTTTTTGTAAGACAATAGCTCGTATTTAACTAAGTTAGCCATAGCTATAGTTGAAACTGTTTATAATTTCTTCATTTTTACTCCAATTGAGTAGGTAATAAAGGAACATTTAACTTTTTTTGATTTTGTGTGTTTTTGCTAGAAAATAACTCGTCCTTAACTAACTTATCCATAGCTATTTGAAAATGTTAATAATTTCTTAATTTTTAGTTCAATTCCGTAGGTAATAAAGGATCATATAGAATTTTTTTGATCTTTTATGTTTTTGCTAGAAAATAACTCGTCTTTAACTAACTTAGCCATAGCTAGTTGAAACTTTGTATAAATTATTAAATTTTAATCCAAATGCGTAGGTAATAAAGGAACATGTGACATTTTTTCTGATTTTGTGTGTTTTCACAAGAAAATAGCTCGTCTTTAACAAACTTAGCCATAGCTCGTTGAAACTGTGTATAATTTGTTTTTTTTTAGTTCAATTGCGTAGGTAATGAAGGAACATATGACATTTTTTCTGATTTTGTGTGTTTTTGCGAGACAATAACTCTTCTTTAACTAACTTAGCCATAGCTAGTTGAAAATATGTATAAATATCTTAATATTTATTCAAATTGAGTTGGTAATAATGTAACATTTAACATTTTTTTGATTTTGTGTGTTTTTGCGAGAAAATAACTCGTCTTTAACTAACTTAGCCATAGATAGTTGAAACTGTGTATAATTTCTTCATTTTTAGTTCAATTGCGTAGGTAATAAAGGAACATTTGACATTTTTTCTGATTTTGTGTGTTTTTGCGAGAAAATAACTCGTCTTTAACTAACTTAGCCATAGCTAGTTGAAACTGTATAATTTCTTCACTTTTACTTCAATTGCGTAGGTAATAAAGGAACATTTAAGTTTTTTTAGTTTGTGTGTTTTTGCGAGAAAATAACTCGTCTTTAACTAACTTAGCCATAGCTAGTTGAAACTGTTTATAATTTCTTCATTTTTACTCCAATTACGTAGGTAATAAAGGAACATTTAACATTTTTTTTTATTTTTTGTGTTTTTGCGAGAAAATAACTCGTCTTTAACTAACTTAGCCATAGCTAGTTGAAACTGTGTATAATTTCTTCACTTTTAGCTCAATTGCGTAGGTAATAAAGGAACATTTGACATTTTTTCTGATTTTGTATGTTTTTGCAAGAAAATAAATCGTCTTTAACTAACTTAGCCCTAGCTAGTTGAAACTATGTATAAATATCTTCATAGTTATTCCAATTGATTAGGTAATAAAGGAACATTTAACATTTTATTGAGTTTATGTTTTTTTGCGAGAAAATAGCTCATCTTTAACTAACTTGGCCATAGCTAGTTGAAACTATTTATAATTTCTTCATTTTTACTCAAATTGCGTAGGTAATAAAGGAACATTTGACATTTTTTCTGATTTTGTGTTTTTTTGCGAGAAAATAACTCGTCTTTAACTAACTTAGCCATAGCTAGCTAAAACTGTGTATAAATATCTTCATAGTTAGTCCAATTGCGTAGGTAATAAGGGAACATTTAACATTTTTTTGAGTTCGTGTGTTTTTGCGAGAAAATAACTCGTCTTTAATTAACTTAGCCATAGCTAGTTGAAACTGTTTATAATTTCATCATTTTTACTCTAATTGCGTAGGTAATAAAGGAATGTTTAACATTTTTTTTGATTTGGTGTGTTTTTGCGAGAAAATAACTCGTCTTTAACTAACTTTGCCATAGCTAGTTGAAACTGTGTATAAATATCTTCATAGTTAATCCAATTGCGTAGGTAATAAGGGAATATTTAACATTTTTTTGAGTTTGTGTGTTTTTGCTAGAAAAATAACTCGTCTTTAACTAACTTAGCCATAACTAGTTGAAACTGTTTATAATTTCTTCGTTTTTACTCCAATTGCGTAGGTAATAAAGGAATGTTTAACATTTTTTTTGATTTGGTGTTTTTGCGAGAAAATAACTCATCTTTAACTAACTTAGCATTAGGTATAGTTGAAACTGTTTATAATTTCTTCATTTTTACTCCAATTGCGTAGGTAATAAAGGAAAATTTAAAAATTTTTTGATTTTGTGTGTTTTTGCGAGAAAATAACTCGTCTTTAACTAACTTAGCCATAGCTAGTTGGAACTGTGTATAATTTCTTCATTTTTAGTTCAATTGCGTAGGTAATAAAGGAATATTTAACATTTTTTTGGTTTTGTGTGTTTTTGCGAGAAAATAACTTGTCTTTAACTAACTTAGCCATAGCTAGTTGAAACTGTTTATAATTTCTTCATTTTTAGTCCAATTGCGTAGGTAATAAAGGAAAATTTAACATTTTTTTGATTTTGTGTTTTTGCGAGAAAATAACTTGTCTTTAACTAACTTAGCCATAGCTAGTTGAAACTGTGTATAATTTCTTTATTTTTAGTTCAATGGCGTAGGTAATAAAGGAAAATTTGACATTTTTTCTGATTTTGTGTGTTTTTGCGAGAAAATAACTCGTCTTTAACTAAGTTAGCCATAGCTATAGTTGAAACTGTTTATAATTTCTTCATTTTTACTCCAATAGCGTAGGTAATAAAGGAACATTTAACATTTTTTTGATTTTGTGTGTTTTTGCGAGAAAATAACTCGTCTTTAACTAACTTAGCCATAGCTAGTTGAAATTGTGTATAATTTCTTTATTTTTAGTTCAATTGCGTAGGTAATAAGGGAACATTTAACATTTTTTTTTATTTTATGTGTTTTTGCGAGAAAATAACTCGTCTTTAACAAACTTAGCCTTAGCTATAGTTGAAACTGTTTATAATTTCTTCATTTTTACTACAATTAAGTAGGTAATAAAGGAACATTTAACTTTTTTTGATTTTGTGTGTTTTTGCGAGAAAATAACTCGTCTTTAACTAACTTAGCCATAGCTAGTTGAAACTGTGTATAATTTATTCATTTTTACTCCAATTGAGTAGGTAATAAAGGAACATTTAGCACTTTTTTGATCTTGTGTGTTTTTGCGAGAAAATAACTCGTCTTTAACTAACTTAGCCATAGCTAGTTGAAAATTTTTATAATTTCTTAGTTTTTAATACAATTTCGTAGGTAATAAAGGAACATGTTAAATTTTTCTGATTTTGTGTGTTTTCGCAAGAAAATAGCTCGTCTTTACCAAACTTAGCCATAGCTAGTTGAAACTGTGTATAATTTCTTTATTTTTAGTTCAATTGCGTAGGTAATAAAGGAACATTTAACATTTTTTTGATTTTGTGTGCTTTTGAGAGAACATAACTTGTCTTTAACTAGCTTAGCCATAGCTAGTTGGAACTGTTTATAATTACTTCATTTTTACTCCTATTCAGTAGGTAATAAAGGAACATTTAAAAATTTTTTGATTGTGTGTGTTTTTGCGAGAAAATAACTCGTCTTTAACTAACTTAGCCATAGCTAGTTGAAAATGTTTATAATTTCTTAGTTTTTAGTCCAATTTAGTAGGTAATAAAGGAACATTTGACATTTTTCTGATTTTGTGTTTTCGCAAGAAAATAGCTCGTCTCTAACAAACTTAGCCATACCTAGTTGAAACGGTGTATAATTTATTTTTTTTTACTTCAAGGGCGTAGTTAATGAGGGAGCATATGACTTTTTTCTGATTTTGTGTGTTTGTGAGAGACAATAAATCTTATTTAACTAAATTAGCCAAAGATATTTTAAATTGATTATAATTATCTTAATAGTTATTCCAATTAGTTAGGTAATAAAGGAACATTTAACATTTTTTTGATTTCGTGTTTTGTTGCGAGAAAATAACTCGTCTTTAACTAAATTAGCCATAGCTAGTTGAAACTGTGTATAATTTCTTCATTTTTAGTTCAATTGCGTAGGTAATAAAGGAACATTTAACATTTTTTTGATTTTGTGTGTTTTTGCGAGAAAATAACTCGTCTTTAACTAACTTAGCCATAGCTAGTTGAAACTGTGTATAAATATCTTCATAGTTAGTACAATTGCGTAGCTAATAAAGGAACATTTAACATTTTTTTGATTTTGTGTTTTTGCGAGAAAATAACTTGTCTTTAACTAACTTAGCCATAGCTAGTTGAAACTGTGTATAATTTCTTCATGTTTAGTTCAATTGCGTAGGTAATAAAGGAACATTTAACATTTTTTGATTTTGTGTGTTTTTGCGAGAAAATAACTTGTCTTTAACTAACTTAGCCATAGCTAGTTGAAACTGTTCATAATTTCTTCATTTTTACTCCAATTTGCGTAGGTAATAAAGGAACATTTATCATTTTTTTTATTTCGTGTGTTTTTGCGAGAAAATAACTCGTATTTAATAAAGCAACATTTGACATTTTTTCTGATTTTGTGTGTTTTTGCGAGAAAATAACTCGTCTTTAACTAACTTAGCCATAGCTAGTTGAAACTGTGTATAAATATCTTCATAGTTAGTCCAATTGCGTAGGTAATAAAGGAACATTTAACATTTTTTTTATTACGTGTGTTTTTGCGAGAAAATAACTCGTCCTTAAGTAACTTATCCATAGCTATTTTACAATGTTTATAATTTCTTTATTTTTAGTTCAATTGAGTATGTAATAAAGTATCATATAAAATTTTTTTGATTTTGTATGCTTTTGAGAGACAATAAATCGTCTTTAAATAGATTAGCAATAGCTAGTTGGCAGTGTGTATAATTACTTTATTTTTACTCCTATTGCGTAGGTAATAAAGGAACATTTAACATTTTTTTGATTTTGTGTTTTTGCGAGAAAATAGCTCATCTTTAACAAACTTAACACTGGATACCTTAGAATTTTTATAATTTATTTTTTTTGTGTTCGCGGGTATATTTAAAGTAGGTAAATTTTACATTTTTTTCTGAGGTTGTGTTTCTTCTTGAAAAAAATAGCTATTCTTAAAAAAAAAAATAAAATGATCTTTTAGAATCTACCTACTTTATTTACTTTTAGTTAAGTTTCGTAGGTAATCAAGGAACATTTGTCATTTTCTGATTTTGTGTGTTTTTGCGAGAAAATAGCTCGTCTTTAACAAACTTAGCCATAGCTTGTTGAAACTTTGTATAATTTCTTTATTTTTAGTTCAATTGCGTAGGTAATAAAGGAACATTTGACATTTTTTTGATTTTGTGTGTTTTTGCGAGAAAATAACTCGTCTTTAACAAACTTAGCCTTAGCTAGTTGAAACTGTGTATAATTTCTTTATTTTTAGTTCAATCGCGTAGGTAATAAAAGAACATTTGACATTTTTTCTGATTCGAGAAAATAACTCGTCTTTAAATAACTTAGCCATATCTATTTGAAACTATGTATAAATATCTTCATAGTTAGTCCAATTGCGTAGGTAATAAAGGAACATTTAACATTTTTTTGATTTTGTGTTTTTTCGAGAAAATAACTCGTCTTTAACTAATTTAGCCATAGCTAGTTGAAACTGTGTATAATTTCTTAATTTTTAGTTCGGTTGTGTAGGTAATAAAGGAACATTTGACATTTTTTTCTGATTTTGTGTGTCTTTGCGAAAAAATAGCTCGTCTTAAACAAACTTAGCCATAGCTATTTGAAACTGTGCATAATTTCTTTACTTTTAGTTCAGTTGCGTAGGTAATGAAGGAACATTTGACATTTTTTCTGATTTTGTGTGTTTTTGCAAAAAAATAGCTCGTCTTTAACAAACTTAGCCATAGCGTGTTGAAACTGTGTATAATTTCTTTATTTTTAGTTCAATTGCGTAGGTAATAAGGGAACATTTGACATTTTTTTTTGATTTTGTGCGAGAAAATAACTCGTCTTTAACAAACTAAGCCTTAGCTAGTTGAAACTGTGTATAATTTCTTTATTTTTAGTTCAATCGCGTAGGTAATAAAAGAACATTTGGCATTTTTTCTGATTCTAGAAAATAACTCGTCTTTAACTAACTTAGCCATAGCTAGTTGAAACTGTGCATAAATATCTTCATAGTTAGTCAAATTGCGTAGGTAATAAAGGAACATTTAACATTTTTTTGAGTCTTTGTGTTTTTGCTAGAAAATAACTCGTCTTTAACTAACTTAGCCATAGCTAGTTGAAACTGTTTATAATTTCTTCATTTTGACTCCAATTGCGTAGGTAATAAAGAAATATTTTACATTTTTTTTGATTTTGTGTGTTTTTACGAGAAAATATCTCGTCTTTAACAAATTTAGCCATAGCTACTTGAAACTGTGTATAATGTCTTTCTTTTTAGTTCAATGGCGTAAGTAATAAAGGAGCATTTGACTTTTTTCTGATTTTGTGTGCTTTTACAAGATAGCCGTCTTTAACAAACTTAGCCATAGCTAGTTGAAACTGTATATAATTTCTTAATTTTTAGACCGCTGGATATGACGATTCTAAGCTTGACAAGAAGGCGGGCCTTCCAGTAAGCAACACATCTGAAATGATCACCTTTTCTTTTGAGATCGGATCGATCATTACATTGAGAACAAGTGGAACAGAGCCAAAGGTTGAATATTACGCGGAATTAGTCTCCAAACCTGGTAATGATGACTGGAAGTCATTAGATCTCCTTCTCAACCAAATGATTTACAGCAGTTCTTGAAGATTTTCCACAACCTAACCAAAACGAATTGATTGCAAAAAAAGAGTAGGATTAACATATTAAAAACTAGCAATATAAATGCATTTGCTATCATGGTAGCATAACTTGTCCTAATATCTCACATCAGCATTTATATTATTACGGCTACAAAACGATAAATTTTGATTACAATTTTCGAACAAACTTTTACTATTAAGACTAGTGTAAATGACAGTTACCAGTCCTGAATCAACTACAAATAGTATTTTTTCTCACCGTAAACTTTTTAAAGGTTTTTTTTTATTATTACTCTGGGTCATGTTTCGTTCTTTACCAGGTTGCAGATACCCCTGCAACCATGACACTCGGTTTAAATCAATATTTGGTTTAAATAAATATTTGAAGGTTCTCGAACTATAGTAAGGACCGTAAGAAAAACTTTTAAATGCACAAGTCAAGTTGCAGAGAAGATGGGATTCCGCACTACTTAGCCCTTTCCTACCGCATTTACTATGTTTTAGCTCACCCCTCCAGACGCAATGCTCTATCGCTGTCTGTAGCAAAGAGCCTAGCGTAAGCCTTCAATGTATTATTTTTTTCCAGAATCAATTCATATAGAAGGGTTGGCTTTGGAATTCAACTTTAGGACATTAGCTGTCCCCAAGATATCATAGATAACCCTGGGGAGAGATGCCCCCCGTCATTTCCCCCCGCTGAAAATCCCCCCTCTTGGAAATAATCGCCACCGGAGACTACTCTTGCCTCAGATTTATTTGCATCGGATGTCACCCATGGGTCGAAAATTGTTGCGAAATTCTTCTCTTTCTCGGTGGCCTTAAATATAAAAGCGAGTGGAGTACACTTTTTAATTGCCAAGTAAATAGTTGGCTATACACGGTTAAAACGCTACAGTTTAAAACTAATATTTCTTGCAATAAAACGTTCCCGTAGTTTCCCATCTGTCGTATCAAATGCCAAACCAAAGCACCATCCTTCACCTTGCCTTTCCTTCGTCTGTCGTCTCAACTCGCATTCACGCCTTGATTTGAAATATTCCATTATTTTACTAAACTTTACGTACTTCTGATGTAACACGCAAAAAATGAACTGACCCAGTATGGCACAGCTCGGGAGCTTAAATAGCTTTCGAATGGAATAATATGGGGTGGTTAACTGTTACGACATATTAATTATGGGATTTAATTAAGAAGATTAAGAGATTAAATTAAGAGATTTTAATTTCAGTCTCAACGTCTCACGGACTTTGTGGAGGGTCGGAATCTCCTAGGAGGGTCGGAATCTCCTACGGAGGGAAATTTCTAGGGAGAGGGGAAATTTCCGGGGGGAGGGTATCTCCTAAGATGGGAAATTTCCGGGGGGGGGAATCTCCTACGGGGGGAAATTTCTGGGGAGAAATTACCAGGAGGAATTTTCTCGGGGGGAAGTCTCCTTGACCCAGGCTGTGGTTCGTTCTTTACTAGGTTGCAGCTACCGCTGCAACAATGAAACGTCATGTTTGACGCATCAAATTGGTGCATCAGGATTCAGAACCCCGGGAACTGAGAAAAAGCAAACTTTTCTACTAAACACGAGACACTGTTTGCATCCAGGTTGTTAAAAAGGCGGATACGCACTATATATCTTTTAAATGGCTATTCGTATTAAGTTGAAAATTTCAGGCAATGCTGAGGGGGATGCTAAACTAAATTAAAGACACTATGTGTATCCAGGTTTTTAAAAAGGCTTGTCTGCAATACGTCATGAACGGCTAAGTGTATTAAGTTGAAACCATCAATAAACGTCGAGGAGGATGTGGAAATAAACCACAACACACTATGTGCATGCAGTTTATCAAAATAGTGTATCGGCAATGTCTCTTGAATGTATAGATGCTAAGTTAAAACTTTCATTGAATGTTAAACTGAACCAAAAGACGCTATATTTAACCAGGCTGTCAAAAGGCGTATCTGCAATATTTGTTGAATGGCTAAGGGTATTAAATTGAAGCTTTCAGGAAATGTTTAACTAAATTCAAGTTACTAAATGGCATATTCGCAATATATTGGGAATAGGTATGAGTATTAAATAGGAGCTCTCGGGAGTGTTGATGGGGATTTGGAACTGAATCAAAACACATTATGGGCATCCTTGTCGTCAGATGGGATTATCTCCAATATCTCGGGAACAACTAATGTCATTAAGTCGAAACCTTCACGGGATGTTAAAGAGGATTTGGAACTAAATCGAAAGGAACTATCCATATCCAGGTTGTCAAAAGGGCTTATCTACAATATCTCAAGAATGGCTAGGGGTAAAATTTCAAAACATTGAGAGTGTTCAGGGGGATGTTGAACAAAATCAAAACACATGTGCAGCCTGATTGCCAAAAAAGCGTATCGTCAATATCTCAGGAACGGCTAAGGGTATTATCTCGTGATTTTTAGGGAATATTAAGAAAAATGTTGAACTAAATCAAAAGACAGTCTATGCATCCATGTAGTGAAAAGCTTGTATCTGCAACATCTCAGAAACATCTAAGTTTACTAAGTTGGAACCTCAAGGGAATGTTTAGGGGGACATTGAACTAAATCAAAAGGCAATAAATGCATCACGTTATGCAAAGGGCGTATCTCCAATGTTGCAGTAGCATCTAAGCATATTAAAATCTAATTTTCAGAGAATGTTGACGGGGATGTAGACCTAAATCAAAAGACACTAATCCATCAAAATTGGCAAAATGGTTTATCTATGATGTCACAAAAACGGCAAAGGGTATTAACTTGAAACTTTCAGAGAATGTTGAGGGGGATGTTGAGTTATTAGTGAGGGGATTTCAGTCTTAAAGTCATCTCTACGAATTAAACATAGCATTTAAAGTCCTGCCCTCCCGTTTCCCATGGAATTTTAAAGTCATGCCCTGTAACGTCACGACATCCCTGGAAAGATTTCCACGAGAGCCAGGATTTCCACGACATGCCCTGTAACGTCACAACATCCATGGCAAGATTCCCATGACACCCCAAAGTGTTCCAATATTTCCCCCTAGCATCTGCCATTTATCTCGATTCATAGCCATTTTCGGCACATTTTTTCTATAAGACGTTCCTCCCTCTATAAATAGAAGCCCACATATAGGAGTCTAGACGTCTATTCTTTTCTGCATATTATCCTCCCTCTAAAAAAACGAAATCCCTCATGCAATGTCTTTGTCCCAGCACAAATAGAAGCCATTATTCGTAATCAGTTTTTCGCACATCTATTGTTTTCTGGAAGACGCCCAGTTTCTGTGTACTTTCCTTCCCTTGTCCCAGGATCGGTTTACATAGAAGCCCCCATATAGGAGTCTAAACATGTCTTGTTTTTCTGTACTTCCTTTGTACCACGACAGCTAAAGAAAGAAGCCCCATGTAAAGCCTTTGTGTCCCGGGGCGCTATAAATAGCTGGAAGAAAAGCGATTATACATCAGTACTCATTTGGATTCTGAAACTGCAACAACTATCTTAAAAATAATGAATAATTCTCATTATCAAGAGGTAAGACTCTTTTCTCTATTATTTCCTATCTCCTCTCCCCTCCAAGCCTCATCGCTCCCTCCACCACATCATGTTGTCTATACCCGTTTCCATCTCATATTATTCCCTATTTACCATCTAGCATCGTTATCTTCCATTAGTGAAGAATTAATCTATTCGAAAGAAATTATTCTTTTCACTAAATAAATAACACTTTCGAGTTTTTTCCCGTCAGGCGTTTAAAACCAGGAATCTATCAAATATGTTTTGTCTTGTGGTCTAAAAAAAAAAAATTATGTGAATAAGGTCATTATTTCTGTAACTGTCTGGAAAGGGTGCATCGCCAACAAAATTGACGCAATAAATCTTACGGGGACTGACCCATTTTTGTATTGGCTTAGGTCAGTAATTCTAGTCTAGTTTTAATTTTTGCAAGTTGTGTAATAAAACATTTGATTTATAAGCCTAGCTTATTCCTTGCAAATTTTATTCTTTAATTTCTCGGAAAGGGGTTAGGGGAGGGTGAGACGCCTGGGTATTGCATTTCCTACTGGGTGGGTATTTCCAGGGCGCGTACCAAACCTATTTTATAACTATTTAAATAAACCCAATATTCTCGAATGTTGGCCTGAACTTCACTTTCTTAGAATTGAAAGCAGTAAAAATTCTTAGATGAATAATAGCATTTTTTTAAAGCTTGAGGTAGCTGCATATAAAATATTCCCTTTTTCACCCTACACAAGTTATTAGTTGAATTTTATACCTTTGTAGAGTTCCCCTTAGCTTTGATGTAATGTTACGTCATTAGGGAGAAAACATCACTCCTACGTGGCGGGATTCTATCGACACCCTAGACGATTAATAGGTTAAGTCTTTCAATAAAATACTCTAGAAGGGACCGCTATTTCCAATAAATCTTGTTTTCTTTTCTCTAGTTTATTTATCAAAAATCCTAGTTTAGCTACTTTTTGCTATATTACAAAGGAGGGTCTAAATACTTGCCCTGAGAAGGTATTTTCAGGCGTGCACAAAGCCTATTTTATAACCACTCAAATAAATGAGCCCGAAGCCCTGTATTCTTAATTGTGATCTGGATTTTGAATTTTTGGCCTGGAATTGAAGTACTTTATAGCCTCAGACGGGTGAATAATGTTAGTTTTTTAAAGCTTTTATTTTAAGCTTAAAATACCTGCATATCAAGTTGACAGTGAAATGTGACACACCAATAATGATAAGTGAAAATGGATTAGTTATTACAAATTCACTTTAAATAGTATAGTCTTCTCGAGCAAGATTGAACCCCCAACTAGAATATCTTTTACCCCTATATCATTACATGATCCCCATGTATTTGACCCCACTCCCGTTAAGACGGATAGGGTTATATAATAAGATTTATACTAAATTTTCTTTTCTTTTCTAGAAATTCTCCGTCCTCCCCCTCCAAGCAAGAGGGGTAGGGGTAATGATACAAGCCCTGTAAAACGGATGTAGATAGCTGGCCAATCCAGGTCCGCCCCTTCTGGCCAAGCTCCAAACCATCGAGCTGCCAAGCTGCCTAACCAAGCTCCTAGCCATCGAGCTGCCACGCTGCCCGCCAAAGCTCCCACCCATCGAGCTGCTGTGCAACCTGCGCAAGCCTCCGCTCATAAACCTAACTTCATCTGTCTCTGATGGTCCGTCTGCACAAGGCTGTCGCACCGCTGGCCCGTCCACTACCAGGAAATTAAAAAGTGAATGGGCAGCTGCTTACATGATGGCGAGTCCCGCTCCATGCTAAGTCACTGCCCCATCAGGCCAAGGTCATGACGTCGCTGTCTCACCTGACCAAGGCCGTGACATCACCTATCATCATGCTATGCCTGGACCCTCTACGCACGCCCCCCCCCCCGTCATGCGTCGGCAGAAGTTGAAGAAGTAAGTAAATTTATTAGTTTTTTTTCAACCTAATAGAGCCATATTTTGCTATTTTTTCTCGGTTTAATAATGTTGTTTTCTTAGTCAACTATACTAGTGGAGATCATTCACTTCACCTTTTCAGGCTATGAAGGGACTTTCATAGTTTACTACAGGGACCCCCTCTCGAACTTGCTCTTCTCAGTCCTAATAAGGCCATTTTTCTCTAAATTTCTTTGGAAATTATTAAGGATATTAATGCTATTGTCTTAAAAAGGTTTTGAAGGTTCAGGTTTTACGCTATTAGACTTTCAAAGGAAATAGGACAAGGATCTAGTGTTGAAAAATGTTTTTAAGTATAGGCTAACTATAATGTCCCTTTCACTGCTAAACTTTTACGTTTCTTATTCGGACCGATTTCGACATTGATGATCTTCTCATACCAATGACAAAATGCTGGCTTGAGCCGAGGATTTTCTCCCCAAATGGGAGAAAATCTATACTCATTCGTAACTATTCTCTTTTTTGATAATGCAAAGTGTTCCAGTGAGCTAATATGCTCTTATTATTATGCTAGGTTCACAAACCGTCTCAAGAGAACGTATTGACACTGCCAACTCAATTTCACGACAATCTGTGCACAGAGGGGGGCTCGAGTGCGGGGGTGAGTCCAATTAGTATAGAGTCCCCCAACATTGACTATGATACCATAGTGAGGGATCTCAGCCTCTGCAATGAGTTTTTGGACCGTGTTTTAGATCAAGTGCAACCTAGCGAAGTCAGGAGGGTGCTAAGGGCACCCACCCCTCACAATGATATGGGAAATCAAAGTGGTGCCGGATCGCCCCCAATTTTACCCAATTTGTATTTAGCGAATGCCGCTTTGCGCAAAATTCATATTTATAAGGCTGAGTTTGGGGGTTCGTTCAACTCCCTTACAAGTAGTAGTATCTATACGGATCCGATTGACCTACTCCACTCGTAGGTCAGCAAGATTCGGGCACTTCTTGAAAACCATATTCGAGAGGTGGGGGTAGGGAAACCATTAAAGTATTTGCATCCGTGTCACATACAAACTAAGATGCATACGCTTCATCTGGACTTGCATAATTTTGAGGATGTTTTTTTTGTGATTGGGTGGGGGAATTCTTTATTAGGATGGAGGGATATAATGAAAATGGGAATGGGCAGGTTGATTTATTTATTGAAAAAATAAAGGTTCATATCACTAAATTTAAAAGAGAATTTGTTTTAAGAGGTGGGGCGGGGAAGGGTAACTTTCAAAAATATAATGCAGATTTAAAAGAGTGTAAAGGTGTACAACACATTTGTTTTGATTCGTGCTTGGAGTGTTTCAGATATTCAGTCCTTGTTGCGGGGCAAAAACCCTGAAGAGTTGATGCCATTAAGGCATATTTGGATGATTTAGCAGTTAATGGGGAGGGGAGGGGGCAGAGTTTCCAGAAGTAGATTTTAATGGTTTAAAGGAACATTATTTCTGTTGCACTAAAGGGGATGGATGGATATTTTTGAAAGGGCCAACGAACATTTAAAGATAAGGGTTAGAGTGTTACAGCTTGATGAAGGATATGAAGAAGGCGAACTGGGTAATAAAAAAGATTAATATATTCCGTAAGGGCTCCATCCATTGAATCAGTGAAACACTGGGTATGGCTTCTCTACGAGCCTGCCAAAGACCCAGATTAAATTGGGCATTTCTTTCCCAATACAAATATTAGAAGACTTTTAAGTGAGGGTAAAGGCTACGCTTCAGGTCATGCAGAACAACAGGGTTACATTAGACATTGCGGCGGAATTCATAGACGTGTACGATCCATCAAATTTTATTCGTGTCATAGAATACTAAGCCGTAGTAGTATGTTTTCCCTTTGGGCGAAAAGACTCTACTGAGACCACGCATTTTGTAGATGTAGTTCAGGCATTGGGTGGGGAAAATTTTTTAGGCACAGGTATGACTGCTCTTATTAAAACAGCAAATAAGGCAATTTCACAGCTGCGCAATACTTATTATCGAATGAATCTATCACGAGAGGATGAGTTGGCTATTAAAAATTAAGATATATGCTGGGTTTGTAAGAATAAAATTGCTGAGGGTAGTGCGAAGGTCCACGATCATGAGCGTTTTGGCAAAAAATTTCATCGGGAGGTAATAACTTTTGGGCGGTTGCGCATAAATCCTGTAATGTAAATGTTAGGCAGCAATACTCTCTACCGGTTTACATGCACAATTTGAACTACAGTTGGAAATTCATATTACCCGCGTAGGCGCGATTGCAGAAAGGTGAAGTAAAGTTGTGGATGGCGCATGGGTAGATGGTTCTTTTTCTTATAAAATCATACTTAAATCATCTGAAAAGTTGCTAGTCTTAGAATTTAAATGGAAAACAATTGATACTGTTAATACATGCTTGAATAAAATTCTGTTTCTTAGATTCCTTTAGTTTTTTCCCCAAATCTTTAAGTCAATTCATTCAAGTACAAAAAAGCAACGATTTTAATAGTTTCCTCTCCTCAAACAGCACTTTCCAGATGAGGATATGTATGATTTATTAACGTGTAAGGGCATATAACCGTATGAGTACTACAGCTCCAAATCGAAACTAAGTGAGGAAAAATTACCGCCCATCGCAAAGTTTTATGAGTAACTTCGCGATCGTCAATGCACCACTGCAGATTATGAATTTGCCAATTAGGTTTGGGCTAAGGGAAGGTATAAAAATGGGTGTGATTGTTGTAAAATGTCCCTGGCTTGTGATGTATTGACGTTGTTGGTTATGGTCTCTACAAAATGGATAAAGTTTACGAAGAATTTGGGTTGGATATAGGGTATTATTTTTCAACTCATCATCTGGTGATGGATTTAATTCTTAAAATTAGTTAAGCAGAAATAGGTCTGATCACCAACGTGGATCAGCAATTATTTGTAGAGAGATCCATGCGGGGAAGGTATGTTTTCCATGGAGATAGAATCCTTGAAACCGACCCGACTGGGCAACGCACCGGTGTAAAGTCGAATGCCGTTTTCTTGGAAATGAATCCCTTTTATCCGTCGGCAATGTCTCACTTTTACATGCCGAGTGGTTATTACCAAAGGCTAGAAAATCCTTCCGTTCCAAATTTCCCCAATATTCGCACTGTTGAAGCGAATGGACCACAAGGATGGTTTTTCGAAATTGACGGCGAAATACCTCTGGAAGGTCACGATCCGGTAAAAAACATTGTTTTCCCGTGCATAAATAGACTAGTACCTAGGAACTATTTTAGTCCCTACTATTTATCTTTGCTAGAGAATGTGGGTACGCACTGGACCCCTTCAAAACATAAGCTCATTGCCAACCTTCGTCCACAACCGAATGTTGTTGTATATCAAGTTCTTTTGCGGTGAATGCTGACCGACGGTTTCAATGTCAAAAAGATCCATAGAACCCTCCAATTTGATCAAAAGCCTTACATGAAGGCATGTACCTTTGTCAAGAAACGGTCTGAAGCGAAAACAAAGGTAGAAAAGGAGATCTTTAGACTCATTTTGAATTCGGTTTTTGGTAAAATGTGGGAGAGTGTGCGCAATAGGAGTCGTTGTGAGGTTGTAATCAACACAAAAGAATGTGCCAGATTCATTATAAATCCAAACTTCACATCGTTCAAGATCATAAACTTTAATATAGTTCTCTTAGGTAGATAACAAGAAACGTAGTATTAAATAAAAACATTGCCGCTTGCACTGATATATTAAAATTGTAAATGGTCTTGGTCATTCTCTCTTTAAAACATAAAAACTATACAGATCAGTGGAGAAAAATGTCATGTCCACCATATCCGACAAAGTCTTCAAGGTGTGAGAGTACTACCACACGGTCACTACATTACTTCAGATCGAGTTGAATGTGAAATTACGGGCGGCAAATTAGTATGGAGAATGCCATATAGTTGGTGGGAGGGGGAGGATGGCCTTTTCTTCCATCTCCAGCTCAGCACTGCCTATTTTTTAATATAACTAGTCATTTATATTTATATATTTTTTTTTTGTTGCGCAGAGCGGTAATTTTAAAGCGTTTATTTATTCCTTGCGTAAAGTGTTTATTTATTTATATATTCTATGTTTCTTATCGCTGTCCTACCGCAGGTCCCCACTGGTCGCCCGCACCTTGCCTACCAGCCGCTGCAGTTGTATGTTCAACTGTCATTTTAAATATATTCATGTGTTTAGTTTAAAATGTTTTCACTGCCATTTAACGTTCAAGTGACATCATATATATATATATATATATATATATATATATATATATATATATATATATATATATATATATATATATATATATATATATATATATATATATATATATATATATATATATATATATATATATATATATATATATATATATATATATATATATATATATATGACAATACACTTTTTCTTAAACAATATTCTTATGAAATGACGGGGAAGAAAAAATTAATGTTGGTGATACTGTTGGCAATATATTGCAATATATTGGCAATATCTTGGCAATATATATATATATATATATATATATATATATATATATATATATATATATATATATATATATATATATATATATATATATATATATATATATATATATATATATATATATATATATATATATATATATGACAATACACTTTTTCTTAAACAATATTCTTATGAAATGACGGGGAAGAAAAAATTAATGTTGGTGATACTGTTCGAACTAGTCGAACAAGAAATATTTTTGAAAAGGGGAATTACTTGGGGTCCACTAAACTTTTAGAAGTGTCAAAAGTCTTGGACACTAAACCTATAATGTATCGTCTTTGTGATATGAAAAATGATGAGATACTTGGCAATTTTTAAGATGGCAAAAAGTTGGAAATAGTAGATTGTTCAAATTGAAAAGGTATTAAAGACTCGAACTCACAAGGGTAAGCGACAGTTGCTTGTTCGCTAGCTAGGATGCAACTCTGATCTTGATTCCTAGAAACTCGCTGAGAACGTTCATAATGTCTAATGACTTTTATGTGACATTCATGTCCAATAATTTTGACCCCCTTTATGACGATTTGAATAAAATGAGTAATTTTTGAACAAAACTTTCCCCTACCATTAGACTTTAGGGAAGGTATAAACTGGCTCTTGAAGTTTGTATTCTCAAAAATACATACGATACCTTAATAAAGTAGCGCACATACGATATAAAAATTAGACCTCATGATTGGCCAATCGTTAACAATCACTAGATAATTGAATAGATCAATTCACTTCATTACCCCTTTGTCGTGTAACCTATCCAGGAAATTGGGGGCATGGAAAATGTGTTTCGTTCTATTAATAAAAAAATTACTGCTCGTACAAAAGGTGCGTTTAAATTAAACTATTCAATTTAACAGGGCAAAATATGTAACAGCGCATCCATTGACATCGAATAAATTATGCAAATATTTATGTAGATTATGTATAAGCTTTAGCTATAAAAAAATATTTTTTAAAACCGAAATGTTGGTGCAGATATATGAACGATGTTTTAGCTATTTGGAATTATGGGGAATCACAAACTGAAGGTTTTTAGGAACATTTAAATAATTTGGTAGAATTAATTTTTACAATTGAAAAAAATCTTGACTAAATAATGGAAAAGACAAGGTACCGAAAAATATGCAAAAGGGTGTATACAAAATTCCATGGTTTTGTGGTAAATTTTATTTGGGAAGAACACAGCAGATTTTAGAAAATAAGCTAGAGAAACACAAGAATGCCATCGATTGCTCTCTAAAACATAATAAAAAAGCGGAAACGTTTGAGACAGCTGTTGCAGAACATGCGTATAATTTACCTCATCAAAGTATTTTGATCAGACACAAATGGTAGATACGTCGGTAGGATTTTTACAAAGTTTCAGAGAAATTATAGAAATAAAAAAGGGTGATCTATCTTTATTAGCATCAATAGAGATGGAGGGGAATTTAGGATCAGTTCAATTTATAATAGTTAAATTAAAAAGCAGGTAAAATATTCAACTAGTACTGATTTTAATAATTGATGACCGTACGAACAAAGGTCAGAACGGTTTAAATGCTGAGAAAAGTAAACGAACTGAAGCTAGGCTTGCAACCAAAAGAATCCATTCAATATATAATTCATAAATTGGTTGATGAACTTGTGAGATTTAATTAGGGGTTATGGGCCTGGGGTTAGGTGACCTTTATTGTTTTGCTCAAGTATAGATATATTCTTCATTTTTTGGTAGATATCCATTGATTTGTGAAGAGACAAATAGTACCCTTATATACTTTCGTTTTTGTCAGTGAATGGAAGTGTTATTTAAGATTTGAGTTTAATTCAAATTTATTTATATTTCATTTCTTTTCTTTTGTTTTTTTCTCTCTCTTTGTGTGTCAGTTTTGTTGTATTTCGATGTATATTATTTTTGGAAGAAATTATTTTCTCCTTTTTTCCGTTGAGAAAGGCTCCCGGTTGTGGGGCCGAAATATTCCGGAGTGTTTTTAATTAAGTGTTTATTTTGTTTTTATTTATTCACTGCTTTAATAAAATTTAACATTATTGGGCCTCTGGGAAGATTTTAAACAAAGTGTTTAACAAAATCTCAGGTCCAGTGCGCGATGCCTTGGCGAGGGATTGAAATCACGACGGAGCCGAAAAGATTTCCGCTCCGTTGAGACTGATCGAAAGATCAGTCTCAACTCAGCCCGGAAGTGTAAAGCATCAAAAAAGAAAGTAAAAATATCGAAAAAGGATTTCTTTTCCTAGAAAAGCTTATATATACTACATAAAGTATCTCATCCGTCAGTCAACTCATCTCTAAATCTTTTTAACGCACAAAGTGTATATGTCAGTGTAAAACATGGATACTATGAACAATTTTATCGGCAACAGCCGCTCTATGAAAGTGTTTATTTTCAAATTTATTCCAGTGAAGATTATTTCATAGATTTGACTTCCACAGTTATAGATTTACATGTCATTGTTAAAAAAACTAATAATGAAAAACCAAGTGCAGCCGAGGGGTTATCCTATGAAAATTGTGTACTACACAATTTGTTTAGACAAATAAGTGCCTAAACAAATGGAACTTTGGTGAACACGAGCGTAAATCTTTCAAACTATGTAAGTTATATACAGTTAATGTTGATGACTCCAATGTTTTATAAGCTCTTGAGAGGTATAGGTAATGAGCATGAATATAAAACGGACACTGACACTAGAAATAGATTTAGAGATACGACAACTAAAGATTTGCATTTAGTTGGTAAACTGTATAAGGAGGTACTTAATATACCTCAATGGCTTCCTCACAATGTTAGGATCGATACTAAACTACAACTTACGCTTTCCAATTTTATTTTGCAAAAATTACTTGGCACTGCACCCGAGGTAACAGTCTCTCTCACCTCGGAAATACTTCATGTACGAAAACAACAAGTTATGAGTTCTGGTGCCTTGGCAATTGAAAAATTAAGAACCTCTGGAATATAATATCAAATTGCTCGTTCCTCATACAATCACCAATCAACGCCATATTGCTAAGGGTACGTGTACCTACACTGAATCATCATTTATCAATGGTGATATTCCTTCAAAAATTGCTTTGGCTTTTGTAAAAAGTGCTAGCGCCGTTGGATCATGGATAGATTCCCCACATAAATTAAAACTGTTCGGACTTTCATCGCTTGTATGTAAAGTAAATGGAATTCCGCTCTACAATTTATCTTGTGATAAATCCTACAGGACCTTATATGAATTGGCAATGCAATCCCTAGATCGAGATTCACAGTTATTTGTAAGTGGCATAATCGAGGGAATGTTTGCAAAAACTCATGGTATCTTTGTATTGGATTTTTCAGGCATATGAGTATTGTCCGAACGGGTAATGCACGTTTAGAGTGTACTTTTGCCAATCCACTGGAAGAAATTATTGCATTAATCTCATTAAATTTATTTGAAACATATTGGGAAATTACTCCTGATGGCAGTATTCTATTAGACTTGGCACCATGAACACGAACCAAATAATCAATGTTTTCAATTTGGATCGTTACATGTCTAAATCAAAATTCTATTGCATACATTCGGATTTCTGGAGTTTATTCAACACGATAACAATACCATTATTATTGTTAATAGCAGTCCATCAACAGTAAAGACGGGGCATTGGCTATTCATCTTTCAAACAAGAAAGAATATAGATTTTTTTGATCCTCTTGGCCTACCGTACACGTCCTACACGCCTCACATTAAAATTTTTTTGAACGAAGTGGAAAATCTATTATTCAAAATCCGAAGCGGGTACAAGATTTATCAACCAAAAGCTGTAATTTTCAGGCATAATTATATTGTGTTTTCCGATGTTACGGACATACTTACAGTCAATTATTCAAGATCTATGGGAACAATCCTCGATTGAACAACTTTCTAGTTGAAAGTAACCTTTCCTACCTATACAATATAAATTTCGGTGCCCTAAGAGTGAAATGCCTTAAAAATGTATGTAAGTTTGTTTATTAATAAAACTTGTGTGTACAAAACACTGTGTCCTTTTTATATTTCCTCTTCTACACATATGTCATCATCAGAAACGATAATTGGTATCGGCTCGCCAGGATCTATCTTGTACTCTTCTTTTCATGCAAAGTCAGGGTCACATTTTCTACAATAGATTGTAATTTCATTTTCATTAAATCTCTTTGTAAATTCAATAATACTATTCTGATTCATACTATAGCGTTTAAATTTGCTTATTTGAAGCAATGTGACACACAAAATTCTCATATTAAAAATCTCTTTCTGTGTCAGCCAAATAAAAGTTTCTAGGTTTTTAATTATAGTAGCCGGTATCTTCACAACAATGACGCAAGAACCAAACTTCTTTATTATTCCAGCAATTGAAGCGTAGACCAGGTTCTTCTTCCTAAAACAATTTAAAACCACGACGATACAAGTCTCTCAAAAGTAAACAGAAATCATGTTTAGAGTTTTTTGCAATCATGTCAGGGTAGGTATTTTCCCATTGATCACATTTATCATAGTGACAATTGAAGTATAAGATACCTTTAGTATGAGAGTCACAAATCTCTTAAAGACAGGAATTACAGCTTTTAGTTTCCACAGCGTATCCTTCATGCAATTTACATGGATTGCATAATCTACACTTTTCATCATAGTCATCAGCAAAAGAACAATTCTCACAGGATGACCAGCTGCCCAAAGTATACAAGCATAATGGAAATGTGTGAAATATTTTTCGATATTGACTGTCTCACTTCCAAATAGAAACTGACTCAAGATCAATAAAATGGCTTCTAGAAATATTGACGTCAAAAAACTTTTTAGACACGATTTGTTACAAAATCCCCGTTTAAATGGTAATTAAGAGCAAAAGCTCAGTGTGATTTTGTTTTGTCCCAACTGTAATGCCCATACATTTGGTAAATGCAGCTGAGCCACGATCTGAAACTTTCATAAAATAGTTTGAAGACGGAACACCGGTTCAAGTCTCATTTTAAAATATCTCATGAGGAAAAAAAATCCGATAAATTAACAATTCCAGAAAATCATCGTGTAAAATTAACCACTTTTCTAAATTTAGTAAATTACGTAAGACGTTCTGGTTCTCAAATCTAGCCATTTTAGCACTCTCACTGCCAATTAAAGATTAAGAATCTCGCTAGTAACAAACCATTTTTCATAGATTGTTTTCTTCAATATATTTCGCTAACACATTTAATCCGTCTTGTAGTCTCTGTATTTGCACTCTATTCACTTTAGCCGCAGAGCATAATTGGTCTTCCGACTTGAATTTGCTTAATGATATAACATATCATTAGCATACAACATATAACATAGCACACATCTTGTCCCATTCTAGGGTTAGTCGGGAGCTCCTTGTAATTTCCACTGCTACTTTAGGCACTCTAGGTTCCATTTCGCTAACACTTTCAATATCCAATAATGTATAAGCATAATGTAATTTCTGGCCGTTTTGAGATTGAATAGGCATATAACTTTATTTTAATTCGTCTTTAATTTTTATTCGTCTTATGTTTAATATGGCTCGGCTTTTCTTTGAAAAATTTCGTTTTTGGAAAGTTTTTTTAAAGATTAATAATTCAAAAACATCAACTATACAAGATCATCTAAAAAGAAATGAAACCCAAAATTAATATGAATTGAAACAAATAATTACATCAAACCTAAAGACAACAGATATTATATAGTTAAATAAAGAAATCCTAAGAATTTAAAACAAATAGAAACTACTACAAACAGGATTTGGGCTACTGCTCCCTCCTCAACCATAAAAATTCTAAACGCTAATGTTTTAATTGTGCTCTATCGAAAACTAAATGTATTTTGAACAGTGTGGTTTAGTTTTTATTAAACCGACGAAAGATAAAAAACAGTCAAGTTTGACCACCAGGATGCACATAGTGTCTTTTGATTTAATTCAACACCCCCTTATTATTCTCGAGGAGTTTTGACTTAAAACCCTTAGTGGTCCCTGCGATATAGCAGATATGCAGTTTTGATACCCTAGAAGCATACATTTGCTTTAACTCAACATCCCCCTCAACATTCTCTGAAAGTTTCAACTCAATACTCATTGCCGCTTTTGTGACATCATAGATAAGCCATTTTACCAATTTTGATGGATTAGTGCCTTTTGATTTAGGTCAACATCTCCCTCAACATTCTCTGAAAGTTAGAAGTGAATATACTTAGATGTTACTTCAATATTGGAGATACGCCTTTTGGATAACGTGATGCATATAGTCTCTTTTGGTTTAGTTCAACATTCTCCTAAACATTCCCCAAAAGGTTCCAACTTAATAAACTTAGATGTTCCTGAGATGTTGCAGATACAAGATTTTGACTACCTGGATGCACGGACTGTCTTTTGATTTAGTTCAACATTTTCCTTAACATTCCCTAAGTCCCTTCCCCCAAGGTCGTCCTATAAAATTTTCGAGATAGCCATTTTGTTTAAAATAGTTCAAAGGCCCAATAAATATGGTTTTAATGACGATGTTGACCTAAATCAAAAGGCATTAATCCATCCAAATTGGCAAAATGGCTTATCTATGATGTCAAAAAAGCGGTGAAGGGTATTGATTTGAAACTTTCAGAGAATGTTGAGGGGGATGTTGAGTTAAAGCAAATGTATGCATCTAGGGTACCAAAGCCGCATATCTGCTATATATCAGGAACAACTAAGGGTTTTAAGTAAGAACTCCTACAGAATAATAAGTGGGTTTTGAACTGAATCAAGACACTATGTGCATACTGGCGGTCAAACGTGACTTTTTTTTTTTTTTTTATCTTTCGTCGGTTTAATAAAAATTTAACCGCACTGTTCAAAATACGTTTAGTTTTCGATAGAGCGCAAATGATGGGTTAGCCTTTTGAATTTTTACGATTGGGGAGGGGGCAGTAGTCCAACTCCTGTTTGTAGTAGCTTCTATTCGTTTTAAGTTTTTAGGATTTCTTTATTTAATTATGTAGTATCTGTTGTCTTTAGGTTTTATGTAATTATTTGTTTTAATTCATATTCATTTTGGGTTTCATTTGTTTTTTTATAGTAATTTCTGGCCATTTTATGTTTGAATGGGCATAAAACTTAATTTTTATTCGTCTTAAGTTTAATATGGCTCCCTTTTTTTTTGAAAAATTTCTTTTTTTGGAAAGTTTTTTAAAGATTAATAATTCAAAAACACCAACGATACAAGACGAACATACGAAACACAAGCCCTCTTATTGTAAAAATTGATTATTATTTAAGATTATTGTTTTTCAGTAAAAAGTAACTTTTGCTGCATTCTATAATACTGGACGACAGAGGTTATGACAGAAAACCACTTATAAGACAGATTTTTTTTTTCGGTTTTCAAGTTTTAAAATTACTATCATTATCATTTTAACACTGCAGTGTGTCTGATTTTTTTCATTTCAATCTTTAATCATTTACTTACTTTTTTTTAATTATAATAATTAGAGTCCATATAAACCTTATCAGTCATAAGTCTCTACTATAAATAATGGTCTGAATTAAGAATTTTTAGTGTGTGTGGAAAATATGCTCGGGATGCACTTAACTACTTGCTTTGTAATAATTGGAGCTATTACCGCATCAGCTTTACCATTGAAAAACAAAGAAGAATATTTTTTCAACGAACTAACAAAAGAAGGTATGTATGAGGTTCAGCATAAGGACTCAATTTTCTTCGTTTATAGGCCTTATAAAGGCAGGGGATAATTCCAAAAACTTATTTCGTGATTGTTATAATTGAAAGTTAACTTTTAATCTCTATTTGCAAAATTGTACTTTCAAACAATTGCAGCAGTCATCTGAACAGTTATTGCGGATTTTTCACACTCAGCCCCTGAAATTGCCTTGTTTCTGCTATGGTAATAAGAATAAAACATTCAGGTAGCCAATTACGGTTTAAATAAAAAGACATGGTTTCCAAACCCTTCTTCCAATTATAAATGCTATATTATTATTATTTTTAGAGATTCCTAAAAAAAGAAAAGTTAGAATTCCAGTCCCAAGTGTTTTTAAACACACCAGGTACCGTGTCTTTACAGCAAATACTTGATATTTACTCGACAGTCTAAACGCCCATAAATAATTTTTGACTTCTAGAGCCTCCCTCTCCCCTCTCTCTTCTCTCATGGAGTTTTCTTGACAAAAAACGGAGGACAAAGTTCGTCGGGGTTGCAGCGGTAGCCGCAACTTAGTAAAGGACACACCACAGCCCGTAGCAACTAAGCATAAAAAAAGCGCGTAGAAAAAACTGGTTTGTGAGGAAAAATTGTCATTTCTATCTTATTCTGGAATGGTAACTATTATCTAAATTAGTTTTAATAGTAAAATGTTGTTTTGAAAACAAAATTAATGGGATTTTGAAACATAGACTGGAAAACTGAAATCCCAAATATTGGCGTCCAATTGCAAAAAACACACCATTTAAATCACCATGACCAAAAACCCTGTACATGAAACTTATTGTTTCCTGGCTTGAACAAGAAGGAACATCACTTTTTTGCATGTGTAGCATTGATGTGTCCTCTTCTTTTTTCTTCCGCTGCTAACGGGGCACTGTAACATCATTGTGAGTTTTTAAGGGTTAATTTTTAAAGAAAATTGCTACACCTACGTGCTTTTGTAATTATCAAAACACAATATTAAAAATAAAATCAACTTTTGACATCAATATTCTAGAGCGTTCAGCCAAATTGTGATTATGGCAAGACTATGAAAACAAGCTGCCAGTGCCACTGTCGCCGTATCAACATCTAGAAATTTCTGTAGATTTCTTACTTGTAGAGGATCTACATATACGCTATTGTAAACTAAAATTTATTTTACAGGAGTGTTTACCTTTAACCACTCGTTAAAACACTGTCTAATGAAGACCATCCTTGATACCCTAAAATCAAATTTTCATGGCATATGGAAAAAACATATACTTTCTTTTTCCAAGCAAATATATAATTAATAGCGCAAAGGGCACTTGAGAACAAACTTGGTATACAATAAAAGAACTATATTGCAGGATAGTCAATACATTTAAATAACCATTTTTGCAATTATTCTCCATAAATACCTTCAGTCAGTTTTACATTCAGCAACAGAGTTGTCAATGGGTCCTTGATCTTAGATTAACGGAAAGTACAATCAACTAACAACATAATATCCTTAAATATCCCTCGCACCCAGTTGATAAGACTTAGCACTCCATACACTAGAAAAGAAAGCAATGCTCGCAAAAAACTTGATTCTGCTGCTGATATTAGAAAACTTGAAGTTATATAGCGGGGGGGGTCAGATTTGTCTAACGATGGAGCAGTAAGCAGAAGAGTTTGGAAGTATATGGCCAGAGCTGTAATCCAATTGAAAAAAAAGAAACAAAAATTGTGTTATCAAATATATGTATAAACAAAGTTGATGTTAATTTAGTTTTAAGTTGAGAGATGATTTAGAATGTCTTATTCCAGTCCTTAGACGTATTCCGTATTCCGTACTTAAGGGTGTTTTTATTATTTGTTGCAGAAATTTCGACACTGACTGAAAGAGTTATTAAACGTCAAAGAACGGAAAGCGCATTTGATGTAACTTCTAACTCATTGGACCAAAAATTGAAGGTATATATTTATTTTGACCATTTCAAAGAAACATTTTTGATGGCTCCACCCTAATCTTGAAAATCCACGAAGAACTGACCCCTTTCCTATCCAATTTGCGTTCCTGAATGTGCTGCTTTGATTCTAAACGACTTTTTCATTTATCAGCAATTATGTTACAAAACAATTATTCTTTTCCGTTATTTAAATAAAAAAACAAGTGTTTCTAACTGAAAGTAAGGAGCGACATTAAAACTTAAAACGAACAGGAATTATTCCGTATATGAAAGGGGCTGTCCCCTCCTCAACGCCCCGCTCTTCACGCTAAAGTTTTTTATTGTTTAAAAAGTAGAGTTGTCGAAAAAAGTCAAATTTTAGCCTAAAGAGTGGGGCGTTGAGGAGGGGACATCCCCTTTCATATACGGAATAATTTCTGTTCGTTTCAAGTTTTAATGTATATCCTTACTTAAAGTTAAAAAAAAAAAAATTTATTTAATTTCTGAACGTTCTTGAATTAATGCAGGTTTTGAATTTGGCTCACCTTACATGAATAATTACAACGAAATTTGCATGTTGGTTTTACTTTTTTTTAACTAATAACAACCTTATAATAACCTAAGTTTCATTTGTATTCCATTTATTTAGGAATGACTCCTAAATCCCAAAGGCTGTTTAATTAGAATAATAACCTCTTTCAAAAGTGAAAAAAGAACTTTAGCGTAAGAGCGAGTTATTGAGGAGAAGCAACCCCCCTCATATACGTAATAATTTCTGTTCGTTTTAAGTTTTAATCTTACTCCTTACTTTCAATTGAAAAAACTTGTTTTTTTATTTAATTTCTGATTGCTTTTTAAATAATGCTGGGAAATCCAGCGCCCCCTTCATGGAAATTCTCTTCTCTCATGAAAAATTCCTCAATGGAAAGATCCTCCCACGTATTCCCCTCCCTCAGAACCCCTCCCCCCACACACCAGCAAAAATACTCCCTTATAACGTCTGTATACTTCCCAATAACCAATACTATATGTAAATAATGGACAGTTCATAACTTGCAGCCCTTCCCCCGGGGACTGTGGGGGATTAAGTCGTCCTCAAAGACATATTTATTAGCTTTCTCGAATATGTTGAACAAAATGGCTATCTCAAAATTTTGATCTGGTGACCTAGTTGCCCTAAAACCCTTTGGCCACTTAAAAAGGGCGCTCAAAATTTCAATTTCCGTTCAAATGAGCCCTCTCGCGATAATCTACGACCACTGGGTTGATACGATCCCCCCTGAAAAAAAAAATAAGCACACCTCCGTGAAGTTTCTTCTGGCAAAAAATACAAAAGTCCACATTTTTGCAGATAGGAGCTTGAAACCTGTACAGTAGGGTTATCTGATACTCTGAATCTGATGGTATGATTTTAAATAAGATTATATGTTTTTTAGGGGTTGTTTCCCCTTTCTTCGAAAATAAGGCAAATTTTCTCAGGCTCGTAACTTTTGATGAGCTAGACTAAACTTGATGAAACTTATATATTTAAAATCAACACAAAAATGCAATTCTTTTTATGTATCTATTGGTATCAAAATTCCAGTTTTTAGAGTTTCGGTTACTATTGAGCCGGGTCGCTCCTTACTTACAGTTCGTTACCACGAACTGTGACCAAAAACATCAACTTATGCTTTGTTTGAAGCCGGTTTTCTATTAAAAATACCATATATCTCCATAGGGACGGTTTGTTTTCACTATGGGTCAATACGCACCTGAGATAACAGCCTTCCTAAGAACGCAGTTATCGCCATGATTAAAACAATAAGGCGTATCTCGCGTTAAAAGAAAAACATTGTATTAAAGACTGAAATATTCTTGTAGCAACTCTTAATAAATTCGTCACATGTAAAGGGTCGTATTTATATTTTAGGAGGTAGGTAGAAAATCCTCCCATGGTTAGAAAAGTAATTCAAAGGTCTAGTATTTTAAGATCAAAGACTGCCTAAGTGGCGCGTACACAGTTTAGGAAGATGCCATTATAGCCCACCACCTAAACTGAAATCGTAGGCAATCATAATGAGACTTAGAAGGAGAAGGAGACAATATAAACTTGCAGAATCTTCTAGATTATTTTTTTATTTTTCTTTTCAATGAAAATTCTGTTCTATTTTTCTTTTTTTGCGAAATTCTATCCAAGATGTCTCATTGGAAATTCAACAGTGATTCTCCTTTTTTTTCTTTAGCCAATCTGCTCTTATTCATCCATAAAATTACCCTGCCTCCCTGGGGTAATAGCATATATATTCTTGTTCTTCTGAAAAAAACCAATGAATTTCTAATCCTAATCATAAAAAAAAAAAAAAAAAAAGAATAAACCATGCATAAACCTGGTTAATGTGTCGTAAAAGTATAGTAAGTCCCATCATCTGACTTAACATGATACAAAGGCAAAGTTATCTTGAGTCCTTATCTTCGAGAAGGCTAAAGAGAGGCTACCAATCCCCCATTCTAGCATAACCAGAAGGGGGTCATTCTATACACTCTTTATCAACTAACCAATTTTCACGGAAGTAAAAGATTTATTTTTCTTTCAGAGAGCCCCAGAAAACTTCGTAAAAACCTTTGGGAAATGGACAAGACTGCGAATGACTATACCAAATGACGATGGGATTCATGATAGCAAGTCAGGTTATATTTGTCAGGGAGAGTGGTGCTTGGACTTGGATGATATTTCCAATTTCTGTTGCCCTTTCGGCTGACAAAACTTCGTAATATACTAACTTAAGTACACATCTTTTGTATCTTTTACATTAAATACATTTTTAAATAACCTTACGTGGTAAGCATATTGGAAATTAGAATATTAACAATTTACCACCTTCAAATTGGTCTTGATTAAAGATTTGATTGTGCGAGGAATATAATGTACAAAACGTACAGAAGTTGGAACCATCTTGATCAAAATATAAAAAAATAGGTGATATTTCTTCGTTTAAGATAATAATTAAAGGGATGCTTTTTAGTTAAGTATGAATTTTAGTGCTTCTTTTTTGTTTTTTTTAAGATATTGGTAATTATATATGGCTCCTGGGGGTGATGATTATGATAGTAAATTTAATGAAAATGTTAAGGTGTAAGGTTTGTGGTGCTGTGATATAGATCGTTTTTTTTTCGTTTTTTTTTTATTGTTTTGTTATGTTAGTGTAATTTTGCCACCCCCTTGGACAAGTTTTTACTTCTTGGGGTGGCCGCTAAACTGATGTTAAATTGTTTGTTTGTTTAGTTTAAACCTCTCTCTCTCTCTAATGTTCGCGAAAGTTTCATTAAGTGACAATGGCCCTACAGATTTGATTCTACCATACCCTCCTATACACGAGTCATAAAGTTAGAAATATAAAATTCCGAATCTGACAGAAGAGACAACATAACTTTAACGGTTTGTTTTTCACGAGGTCATTACAAAACTTCTGAGGGGATCAAAACATTTGTACGTAGCCTACTCTTTCTCGATGTTATAACGATAAAGATGAAATTAGATGAAACAAATTGAAAAGAGTCAAGATGTAAAAAACATACTATATTGCGACAAATATCTGAGTTTGTTCCTTTTGTGTTCCCTTGATTGAAATAATACAGATAAATGAGCTAATCGATCACCGATTCAGCGCTGAACGTCATCAATCAGTCTAGCATCGAACCCTAACCCTAAGAATACAACTCAATTTACCACACTTGGTCATTGGTTTACTTTTAGCACAGGCGGGGCAATATTAAGGTAACCATTCATAGACCATAGATCCGTCCAGACAAAGAATACACGAGACAAATATGTTCAAGAAAAATAAACGAAGGAAAAATAACTTTGCTTTAATTAAGGCTATTTTCTGATTTGAGTTCAACTGTTGTCCAATCAAACTAAATTTACGATTTCATTTTTGCCACATAACGATAAATATTCTAAGAAAAAAGATAGATCTGTCCTTAAAAAAACTAGTTTCGAAGAATCTATAGGTGAAACTTAATTGTAAGATACTTCTTAGAAACCATATTTTTGATATGGCATATCAATAAGATCTAACTTATCCGCTAAATTGCTCAACATGGTAAACCAAATAAAAACTTACATCACCTGAAATACGACACACTTAGGGTCAGGGACATACGCAAGTGGGGGAGGGTCTTTTGGATAAATGGAGAGTTCATGCAGAAACATTGTCTCCACTTCTTCCTTTATTAGACCAACTCTGGATATTAAATGCACCAAGGACTTCTCAATTCTGACGACTTTTGACTTCTGATTCCTTAATGAGGGAAGAGAAAGTGTAGACCCCAAATTATATATTAAGTACCGACATTTCTACCACTGGAACTACTGGTACTTTGCAGAGTAAGATTTAACCATCGATTTTCTTTCATTTTGCTAAAGGCTATGAAAACAATCTGTAAAACAGCCAATAGAGCTCGCCTGTTTATTTTTTTTCTGTTAAGTCAGTTATTTCACTCACAGCCTCTGTCTCCTTTCTATTCTCAATCAGATTTCTGTTTTATTTGTATTCTTATTCGGTTTTTAAATTACATGATTCATTCACTATGCATATTCTGACTAAAAAATGATATGGGCTGATTCGTCAAAATTCCGTTTTCCTTATTATCAATAATTTACTAATGAATGAGTCTATTTAAACAAATTTTTGATGTAATAGTACAGAGAATGTCTCCTAACCTACTTCGTTTTATTCCCGTTTTTTTTTTTTTTTACTTCTATCCAACTAAGCTACAATAACTAGAAGCTAAATCAAAACATTTATTCAATAGTCGAACAGTCAAAACCATACGGAAGCAACACAATAAAAAAGAAGAAGAAAACTTTATAAATATATACAGTCATGATCACATTATAAAACAACACAATTGTCAAAAAGTACACAACTATTTAAAAAGAAATTGAAGAAAAACAAGACTAGAAAAAATCAAATGTCCTTCCAGATATACTTACACTTGTCAACGCTGCTCTGCCTGTTGATTCAAAGTCGAAAAGAAGAAATTGTAACAGTCCTACAGCACAGTAAGTTTCTGTATTTTAGACAAGAAAAGAAATAACATGTTATTGAGAAGTTGTCCAAAAACCACTTGAGAAAAACAAAACAAAAACAGTTGAGCAAAGTTTTCTCTGGATTGTGTCTTGTGATATAGTGTCTTAAATATTTATTAACTAAATCAATAGAATCATCATTAAATATCTCAAAACTTTCGAGGATACTCTGAGAGAATTATCCAAATAATTATGAATTTTTTCTCACTCAATTAACTATTTTGATTTATTTAAAAAAAATACAGAAAAAAATGGTGGAAGCGAACCCAAAAGTTTCATTCGCCTGGCTCTACCACTTTTCTTAAAATATAAAAGAAGTTTGTTCGGAAAGCGATTTTTTGTCCGGAGAGCGACCATGTACGTCTTATAGTTGGCGTGGTAGTAACGTTTATAAATTCAGCCAATTGTCCGGAAAGCAATTTTTTGTCCAGAAAGGGATCACGTAAGTCTTACAGTTGGCGTGGTAGTAACATTTATAAATTCAGCCGATTGTCCTGAAAGCAATTTTTTGTTCAGAAAGGGATCATGTAGGTCTTACAGCTGATGTGGTATTAACGCTGATGAATTCCACTGATTGTCCGGAAAGCGATCAAGTTTGTCTTATAGCTGGCATGGTATTAAAGTTATATGAATACAAATGATTGTCCGGAAAGCGATCATGCTTACCTTATAGCTTGCGTGGTATTAGCGTTTATGAATTCAAAAAAGTTTCCTATGAAATGCATAGCGATTTTTCTGTAGCCACTTGTGAGGTTTGTTATCCAGGTTTGTACTCAGTAAGAAGAACATCTTTAACAGAAATTTTCTTTAGCAAAAAATTCGAATTTCTCGTGCAAGGAGTTTAAACAATCTAAGACATGTCATGAGGTTCCTAGAGAAGAGAGGACGTATAACTAACCATCATCACAAAATATCTAATAGAGGAATTATATCTTCCCTCATATGATTACATGCAAGCTTATCTGTGGCAAAATAAAAGCATGATTCAGCCATGTTTTACCAATATGAAAATTTGGCCTCAGTTCTGTTGCGACGCAGGTCGATTTTGTTGACTTAATAAAAAAAACTAAATCTTCTTTTAACTTCTTGAGCCCCATAAGATACATTGCACAAATTTGCGTAAAAATGAACAGCTTTACGGATGTTAATGACGACTTGTGATTGGCGAACTACAACCAACATTACCAGGTCGGCTCTTACACATAGATAATACATAATAATAAAATACAAATATGAACTAAAATGCAACACCGACTAAGTGTTCAATAAATTTTCAGTCTTTCTTTTCTGAAGCTGGGGATGGATATTAATTTATATTGAAGCTTTTACTTTTAGACCCGTTCTTCTTTTAGATTCAGAATTTTATCAAAATTTGAAGAATTTTTCATGAGCATGATTAATTTATTTAGAGTTATACTTGGTGCATCCCTCCTTCTCTTATCTCTTTCTTTATCACAGTATGTTCTTTTTTAGCTTAGTGGGGGTTAGTTAGTTTTATTTCCTGGGTGGGGTTTACCCTTATGTCTTCTTTTTCAAAGCGCTAACTTCCACAAATAAATAAGGAAAAAAGGATGGAGATTGACATCCCCACAGAGGTCTAAGATCAGAAACATGTGTTCTATAAGTTTTATATGTATACAATGCATTCTGATTCTTGGAAACTAGAGTTAGAGCCAAACAAAGTTAGTTCATATAAAATTTCTTTGTTATGCAACAAAGTTTAAGTAACAGAGTCAACATACTAAAGTATTCCACAATATCAAAGGTCCACACAGGTACGATCCCTAGATGGGGTGTCAGAGCATATTTCAGAAAGGAATGGGGGGGGGCAAATCAGAAAAAGTAAATTTTTATACCTCTACCTTTCAATATTTCTCGGGGGTGCGAAGGCTTCAGACGAATCACAGTAGGAGAATACCCACCCCCTTCTATGTTTAGAATATACATAATGTATTAGATTCCTTCTAAATCAACATTTTAAAATTTGAAACTAATTTGGATAAATTTTGCACAAGTTGTCTTACCCAAATAAAATCTACTGACATCAATATGTAGCTCTGAAACTAGTTCTAATTCGACAAATTTGGCAAGATCCTGGCACACGCTATCAAATACGCAAATATTAGAACACCAAGAAAAAAAACAGACTCAAATGTTTTGTTATTATTTTTATAATCTTAGATTACTGATCCCTCCATTCTATTTATATACTTGTAATACGTTACTTTGTTCCATACTTTGATAAAAAATGTATTGACATCTGGATGAGGAGGATATACTGGATGAGGAGGGTACATTCGACATGTATTTTCATTCATATTAATTTGCAATGCTTCACAAATACTAAAGAATATGAAAAACTATTAAATGTGAAAAAAAAGTGCTTTCAGGAAAACAGTTAATATTTTCATAGTTAAATGATAAGTTCAAAAAGACTAGAAAAGCAGTCCCTCACCTTTAAAACGCTTGGCCTGAATTAAGACCGTACCGAGGATTTTTTTAGGAGGGAGTTTTCCTCAAAGATTTTTTCGGGGGGGGGGGGGGGTACACAAAATAACTCGCAGACAAAATTTGTTTATATCCATTTTTGTTACGTTTTTACGAGTCAAACAAACATTTCGGGGGAAGTCAAACCCCCCCCCCCCTGGGTACGGCCTTGGCCTGAATAAACCTTTCTGTATCCTTTTTTTTTACTAGAAAAGTCTTGCGTGTCGGTATTTTTATTTTTAGATTCATTGAAACATGTATAAAGGTGAATTGAAACAATTTGTTTGTGTTCGGCCTGCTTTTATTTACTTACTCTCATAATATTGTACACAAACATTCTTTTTAACATCATTTTATAATGATTTTGAATAATTTCATTGTTTTATGCTAATTTTGTTTTTGTAACAACAAAAAAAGTCGAAGCTGTTTTATGTCTTTAAAGGCTCACTCAGTGACTTCAATTAGGATGAGGACTTTTTCCTCTTTGATTTCCCCGAGGAGGCTGTTTCCCCTAGATCTCCCCCTTGGATTTTGACAAATACCTTTTTTGCGGTAATTTCATTGACAATTTTGCGCTTACTTCATTGAAAAATACCTTTTTTGGTATTTCCATGACGATGTGGAAAATCCGAAAAATTTACCCTTTTTTCAGATTGTCTGTAAAATCGCTGATTTCAATTACAAATTGGAATTCATGGAAAGGACTCATAGAACCGAGTTAAAACTACCGAAAATACACACATTAAGGGAATACAACAGATGGCTACACTAAACAGCTTATCACCAAATGTCAGGGCTTCTTAACATAAGCATTTTATGCCTATAAGGTTGGCAAACAACGCATAGCAAGGTAAGTCATATAAATCTGCAAAGATTAGCTGGTCAGTTACAACGCGTGATACACACTTCGAATTTCATGCATATAAAAAGCAAACATTTTATCTCTATTTTTTTTACCATTCTTTTATCTCTAAACAGCATTTACCACGTAACGTATAGTGTTTTTAATCTCAAAAACAGTGTTTTAGTGTAACGTAGTATCTTAGTCTCAAAACACTACGTACAGTTGTAATGCATATAAAAAAAAGGAAATTGGAATGACCCATTCTTTTATCTCTGTACAGCATTTACTACATCACGTATAGTGTTTTTAGTCTCTTTTACCATGCGAACAACGTCGGAATGATTCCTACTCCCCAGCAACCTTACATCCTTGCCATGGCTTTCTAATCTAACTAAAAACTGCCTAAATTGGAACCGTCCATGAGGTGGAATCATATCTGCATAAGACAAACATGATGAATGTAACAATGAGATTTTATCAGAAAGTTGCATACACTTGGAGCTTGATAGACTGTGCTCAAGACCGCTAAGAGCCCCTTCTAGCATACTGGTAAGCTCGATGATAGAACTTTTGTCAACTTTATCACTGTTTGATTCTTCTGATATACTTCTTGATACGGATTCTCTTTCAGTGGGAGGAAGGGTTCTCGGTAATCCAGGAGGTAGAATGGATACCTGGGATCCAGGGATAGGAGTTGCATAGATGGCAGGATATTTAGTGGCGATCGATTTGGCAGAGGAAATAGTTGGTTTGACTGGTATTACCGGCTTCTCCGTTTCATTCCCCGCGGAGGTGTTCGGAGGTGGCCAGACACGTTTTTCTAATTTTATTTTGGGCTCATCTTTTTCGAAAGGAGGTTGAGATTCACTTAGTTCACTTATGTCATTCGGCAAATCTGAATCACATCCATTTTTCTCACCATTATCTTCGGCAATACATTCTTTAGAGCCCTTTATCATATCATCCTTTTCCCAAAGTTTTCTAAGGTTACTAATGCTTCCGGTGCTTTTTCTCTTATCATCATCAACAGTGACAGATAATTGACTTGTATTCAAACTAGTTACAACAGAATCACTATCATTTTTTCCAGAAATTCTGTCGGCACTTGTTGATTTTGGTACGTCACCCTTTGAGTCATTTTCAGGTTGCACTTTCCGGAGTCGGGACTTGAAATCGAACACAATGGGCTCCGCTGTTGCAGTCTCGGATTTCCTTGGTTCAACAGGCTTCAATTTGGAACCCGCTCCAGCAATGATATCACCAGTGCTATTGCGACGAGTATTTTTCAGATTATCTATAAAACCTATAGTAGATTCTATGGGTGTTGACGGAGAATCTGGAGACTTATTACGTTTCTGGTCAGTTTTTTCTTTGATCTCAGCAACAAGCTTGCTTTCAAGTTTCGTTTTCGAACCTCCTATAAAAGACTTGAGCATAACAGGCACTGGATTTAGAGGTGTAATGTCATCAGCACTATGTTGTTCTTTTTTCTTTACTGAGCGCCGCAATTCGTTCTTTTTTGAGAAATCCATTTCATCCTTAAATTTCCCACCTAAGCACGGTGATGTCATTGATTCATCTTCACGTTTGCATGTTTTTTGCTCACTTTTTCGTCTAGCTCTTGGTGAGGCAACTTTTTTCTTCATATCCGCTGGAGGGGGTAGATCTAAAGGTGGTGGCGGGAACTCTAACTCTGCAAGAGCCGGTGACCTACCTCTTGTCGGGCTATTTTCGAACCTCTCCAGAGCTTTAGTTTTTGCTCGCTGCACGGGTGGCGAGCATGACGGCGAGGGATGAAAAAGGCGGTTGTCTTGCGGTCCTGTTGAATTACTTCTAACCATAGTCGCTTGTTTAATGACAACACTGGCATGATCCTTTACAGAAGGTCGGAGTTTATCCTTCTTAGCTTCTGCCTCTAAGCTGTGACCTTCAGGAGTATCAGCATTACTATCCTTGAGAGACTCTAAATAAGCACCAATCCTAGCGCCTTTTGGCAGAGTACCATAGCGGCTTAGTGCCTTTCGAACATTATGAACTTCAAGGGAAGCAAGTTTTAGGGCTTTACTGGGCGAGGAGTGGGAACTTTCTTTCAGGGATAGTGTCGGTGTAGTTTCTTTTGGGGGATAGGTTCTGCTCTTCTTTGTCTTCTCAGCAATCTTGGGGTCCTGCTTAAACGTAGTAAAAGGCATTCGACGATTATCACCTGGAAGAGACCGTGTGCCACTGTCATCAGTGTCAGGTGTTTTTGGACCATAGTTATCCTCTCCATCGCTAGATGGCTGCACAATCCCAAATCCACGATTGCTTCCTAAAAAAAGGCAGCATTCACTTATTACTAATAGAAACAAAGCCTATAATATTATAACGTCGTAGCTTTTAGAATAAGCAGTGTAACCTTCTATATGGTTTTAAATTAAGAAACCGCCAAGCTGATTTATCTACCCAACTAACAATTTTCAGGAACTAGCAAAAGAATATGGTTCACAATCAATTATAAAAGGACTGCTCAACTATTATTGCTAATATTATTGCTATGGGTTTTGTAATGTTGACTTAGTGACTATAGCAAGAGAATTAAATGCCCTCTTGTAAGGGCCATTAAATCAGTAATGCAAAACCAATAGATACTTGTATGACATAGCCCCGGCCACTCAAGTTGTTGATTCATTGACGTATTGCAGAACTGTTTTCTTTTTCGTTAGTTTCTTTCAGCTTAGCGTGAGACAAGACAAAAGGAAGTGACAGAATAGATAGGGAGTATATAATTTGGGCTATATATTTACACATAAGGGTATGGGGGGGGGGGGGGTAAAGTATTTGGATAGTGTGAAGTTAGAAAACAAACCTTACTACATAATATGCAGAATAATTGTACCTAACACATTTGGTATGCAGATCCGCTGCACTTTACCCCCCCCCCCCCCCTAACGTGCAAATATATAGCCCTAATTTGTTTCTAAAGTCTTATATTTTTATCATACTTAGGTATATTTTATTAGGATTGAGCGTCAGAGAAACAGGTTCTACTTAGATGAAGAATATTAGGTCGGGGTCATATCATACAAGTACCAACCAATAGCAATAATATTGACAGTTATAGGAGTTGTGTCGTCACTTTGCAAGAAATTGTGAATCTTATCTTTTGTTACTCCCTCAAAATGGCTAGTTGGATACATAAATCAGTTGGGAGATTTCCGATGTTCAAACCATGTCGAAAGTTTCTCTATCCATACAACAAACTATGTAGATATTATTTAGTAGGCCCTGTTTCTAATGAAAAAAACGATCAAAACTCATAAAACATAAAAAGATAAATCGAAGACTATACTACTGCTTGATACGAAAGTATTAAGAAGCCAATGAAAAAGAGAAGCTATATACAAAAAGCATGAGGACTTTAATTTCAGAAAGTAGAATTTTCTTTTTTTCAGTATCTTTAGGAATGCTCAAAGTTAATAAACTTCAGACATCAACTTAAACAACTAATTAATTCACTTATTACCCGCATATACAAAAAGAGCATAAAGGCAGAGTAAAATCGAAAAAAAGACAAAAATACATAAACAACGAAAAACCCTGGTAAGACGCCAGTGAGAGCATAAACACGCACAAGCCAGGTTTGAGAGTTACCTGTGCCGTATCTGTTGCTTTGAAATTATATCAGAGATGCATAAACTACTCACAAGAAACTATCTTTTTTTCTCTTTTTTTGGCCCAATGTATAAGATAAAGAAGAAATTTATAAAGGTTGAATAATTTATGTGGATACTATTTAGTCAACCATTCTTAAGAATAGGAACAATACTCATTTTTACCTATTAGGTCACAGAAAGCGGAATAAGGTTTGGCCTGAGCGCATCTTTTACATTTTTTCCGGCCTGTAACAATCTTTGAATGGCCAGCCAGTCTTTTTTTTTTAATTAATATCGCCAAGTCTAATATCACCATCGGATGAGATCTACCGGAGAAATAGTACAATCATTATAATGAAGGGGAGTAACAGCAGCACAATTATAGGGGAGAACGGTACTTATGTACTATCTGTAACACACGCACCATATTTTATAGGGAAGATGCTTAAGAAACTAGTCAAACGGGTTCCTTTCAACAGACAATTGGATTGGAAACCGTGGTTTGTCATTGCATTTACATAATTTAAACTGTTGTCTTTGGGGTTTAGGGGAGAAAAAGGTACCTAGGTTGGGTTAGGTTATGTATTTAATATATGCTATGCTTTACCCCCCCCCCCCACCCTTATGTGCAAATATATAGCCCAAATTTGTTCCTAAACTATTATATTTTCATCCTATCTTGTTTTATTTCATTAACATTAACCAAACTTCACTTTTCGCGTGTGTTAGAGATAGTACATAAGTACCGGGAGAACTCACACTTCTCTTCATTAAGTGAATGGCCAAAATCAGAAAAAGCAGCAGAAAAAATAGCAACCATTTCGGAGCAACTATTTTAGAACGGTTAATGAGTAGGTCACCTGCAAATGCAAGGCAAGGAACATCAGCAAAACCAGAAGAGCATTTACCCAAGGTCTCTAGCCAAAACACTAGAAAAACAAATAACAAAAAGGATAGGAAAAACGACCCCTCCCTGCATCACTTCTTAGCTTTATAATAGTGCTTAGTGCATATCACAGTTGAAAAAAAATAATTTAAATACCAAAATTAAAGGAGCTTACAGATGCCACAGAGCTATACAGATGAAGCCGATAATAGTCAACACTGCCGAACGCTTTCAAAGGATCAAGAGCGCTATAAAAACGGACCATTTTCCTCGCAAGAATTATCAATGAGTAAAGAAAAAAGAATCCTACACACGTGCTGAAAACTCACCCTATGCCGAGAACCAAACTGGTTCTCACCCACAATTGCATTTTTAAATAAAGAAACACTAAAAAATCCTGCTAATATTCCAAGAGATGGTAATAGGTTTCTACAAAGAGCGCACGTTCCCTAATATTGGGCAATAACCTACTGCGTAAGTTAACGACACAGTGGTATTCCTCCCTTAATATGGTTCGGTACCTCCTATCTGCGTAAAATAACCTGAAATGGTTAACTTTGAGCTGGAGGATTTAAATCGCAGGATTAAGATAACGGTGAAAACTGTCATTTTAAACCTACTATTAAGCAATTAAAAGATTAGTCGGGGAAAACTATGTTATTAGATGATCAACACGAGATATGTTATAAAAGTAAATTAAGAGGATTTTGTATATTTCCTAAGCTTTGGCCCTTCTGATAAAACTTTTATTTCCTATATAATCTTATCGACAATATACGAGAGGTTTTATAATAACTTACTAACAACAGCACAAATGTGAAGCAAGTTAGTAATAAGATTAAAATCCGAAGCAAAGAAAAATTATTTCAACATTACGCAAAAATAGTAACATTGATTGTGTATTAGATCCTTTTTTGACCCTGTACCTAGAAATTGAAGTTTCCATTCACCCTCCACATTACAATTGCTAAACTGAGTTATCAATAATAAAAGCAAAAATGTGAAACTAACAAGATTAACAATTGCATGAAATTGTTAACCCACGATATTATATAGATCTGAGCCAATAAATTGAACCGTGCCTATATGGGATGGTTGCACCTCTAGAATGTTTACCTACATCGACCTGGACGCCTTCTTATTCATAGCTTGGGTCATCCCCAAATCTCAACATTCTTACAATTTTTCTATATTTTCTCCTTAATACTCCAACTATTACTTCCCTTTTAATTTACGGACTCTCTTCAATTTTTGGCTTCTCCCCCTCGAAAGAAACTACCAGCTGAATATATAACGGTCGTAAGCATCGAATAAAAAATTCGCTTGTGCCCAATTTTATGCTTCAAGAGTGTTTCATTAATTTCAAGATATGGAATGGTCGTTCCGATTGGATTCCAATAAACTTAGTCTTCAACTGAAACCCGAATTTTAATAAACTAAAATTAAACTTTATTTTTCACTTTTCTAAATCTGCTGGATTTTGTCTCCTCAATATTTGTCCGTGTAAAGACCCCACCAAATATTTTGATACCCAGTCAGGACCAAACACAGCATGACCATTTTATAACTGCTAAATCGCAGTCAATTACAAAAGCACAAGGCAAGTGAGCCCCCACTCTACTGTGCATGACCAGTGGTTCATACATTTACCTGCTCCTGAACAAAAAGAATAACTATATAATATAAAGCGGATGTTGTACTCAGTAAACATCCAATCAGGGAGAGGGGGGGTACATAGTCTTAGAAGTAACTAAACTTATAATATGTTGAAATTCAGGAAAAGTATAGTTACTTTTTTCTCTTTTTTTGACAAGAGAATTTCTGTCAGACACCTTTGAGATAGCCTTTTACACAAAGCTATCTTAAAAATCCTTAAAATCTTCACAATCATCGTTTAAAATCATCATTAGCAAAACTGCTCAAAAATTACAAATGTGGATTTGAGATATAAATTCCAGCTCTGATCAAGCGTAAGATGTTTTACGGAAAAGTTGATCAATTTATTCTAAAGATCTATAGCAATCCATAAATTACGCTATGTTATTACTATGTTGATTTTTTCCATGATACAATACTAATTTACGCAACGTAATATTCCATGTAGAGCTCGAGTCTACTCGCCACAGTATGGACAAAATATACTCCATAGGATTACATATCGTAATGTCAAGTCTTAAGTTATGTTAGTGTGAAAGGATCTATGACTTAGGGTGAAAGCATCATAATTTCTTACATGCAATTCTGGCATTGCTCTATCCCTTGAACCCACCAACTGTATTTTTTTTTATCTGACATGTCACGATTTTTCTAAGTAAAAAGATATAAATCGGTTTGAATATACATGTGATCTAGTTCTTGTATTGTAGTCCTGTAACTTTTTTTCAAAAAAAAAAAAAAAAAACAATCCCAAAACTCATTTCTTAAATTTTTTTTTATTTATTATTTAACTGTTGATCCATGGTTTGCATTCGACTAAATAAGGTTCATTATTATCAGCAAAAAGGTAGCGTATTATTCCATTCATGCGTATTACCATGCTGAGTCTGTAAGTGACCTTCTCGATATTTCCCTGATTAAAAGAAAGCTTTTTTGAGAGACAGAAAAATTCGCTATTATAACAAAAAGTATTCTCGAATGAGGTGGGGGTGGGTAGCCCTGCCTCAAGATATATATTTCATTGAGTTGACATAGACTTAATTAGATTTCAGGAAATTTGTGACTTTCATAGTTCATTTTCTTTTCGCTTATTTCATCTATCCTTTCCCAATATATTCGGTTCTATCATTCCGTCCCTACGTGATTTCATTCCCCTTCTTATACTGTAAGATCCTTTATCAGGGTCGTATCCAGGATTTTTCTTCGGCGGGGGGGGGGGAGGAATTATTTTTTTTGGGGGGGGGGGGTTAAAAATTGAAAAACTCATAAAAAATGCGTTTGTATTAATTTTTTTTACAATTTTTACGAGTCGGAAAAACATTTTGAGGCGGGGTTCAACCCCCCTAACCCCCCCCCTGGATAAGGCCTTGTCCTTTATCCATTCTTATCAAGTTATCTGCTGTAGCCTATCAGACACTGCATATGAAAATTGGAGACGTATGCTGTTTGCATTTAAAAACGAAAAAGCTTTAACGATTTTTTATAAGCAATTTGTATTTCTGTGATTGCATTGCTGATTTGCGATTTCTCTTTTATTTGCATGGAGAAAACTGCATAATCTAACACTTGATTATCTTTAACAAGTTTACTATTGGGCAAAAGAAGCCGACGTCGGGTTATGATTGCTTAGCAATAGCGATCAATCAAAACGAGCACTTAGAATAATGCACTAAATGATTACACATGGGAGAGGTGTTTGCACATAATAAGTCATATCAATGTACACTATTAGAATATTTTACTTATCTTTTGTTTGCTTTTTGATATTGTTTGTATAAGCAAAAGTGTTCAGCAATTTAACACAACAAACCATAATAAGGAAATTAGTGAAATCGAATGCCGCCATAAATTTGGGGAGAAGAAATTGTCTCTAAAACAGACACTTTCGCAGGATCTTTTTTTCAGGGAGGGGGGCCTTAAAAAAGCCCAAAATATATTAATATTAAAGCTGGGAAATCCTTAAGATGGAAGGAAATAATTCCAAATTTGTTGCCGTTATCTCTGTTAGTTCATTTTGAGGAACATTTCCAGGTAGGGGGGGGGGGGGGGCCCAACCACCCGGAAATGTTTGTCCAACTCGTAAAAACGTGACAAAAATGCATATAAACAAATGTTTGATGCGTTTTTATTTATTTTTGTAAATCCCCCAACCTGGAAAAAAAAAATCCTGGATACGGTCCTGAGTGAACGACTATGCATTTCACTACTACATTCCCAAGAAGAGCCAGATGGCATTGGGAGTCATATGAAAGAAGAGCCCGATCTTCAAGAGCCAAGGACATAAAAATCAAATGAATTTTTGCCCCCATCTTAGGTCTACATAAATCTGGAGACTGCAGTTGTTGTTATTTCAAAATTATGAATATCTTTGGGCAGTATCACATTTTTGTCAGTGTTGCCACGTTGAACCGTGAAAATAAATAATCGAAACTAATTGTTTAAATTTGACAACGCTTTTCGTCCGTAGAAATTTAAACATTGGAAATATGTTGATTGCCAAAGAGAACTACACCTTCAAACGAAAGCTACATCTCCTTAAGCTGTTTCGTGCCTTTAAACTATTTTTTGGTGATTTTTCAACCAAGTTTCTTTTCTTAAATTTGACGCCAGGTACTACAAAAAACTGAATAGCTACATACGAAATTTTTTTTCTTAATGATTGAATTCCTGATTTTTACTAATTTTATTAGACATACATTGTTATTTAAATTTCCAGTTAACCAAGTCAAACGATCATATTTTATTTTCAATGTTCTTAAAACTTGCATCAGTCTTTTCAAGAATAGTTAAAAACAAAGCTAATGATTTATTCCCTGAAATAGAATTATTTTTTTTTTAAGGAATAAAGGAGAAGGGAAATTGTACAAATTTAATATTTGAAAAATAGGGTGGGATCAGTGTAAAATTTGATCAAGTCCAGAGAGGTAACTTCTGAGATGCTTATTTCATAAAGTGCCAAAAAACAGGCGAATTCTAAAGAAAATATAAAAAAAAACAATAAAAGAAACGATCACAATACTTGGGGATTTGGGCACGAAAATATCCCTCTCCCCTGCGTGTGTCCTAGTCTAAAGCAGAGGTCACATTAAACATACGCTTCTGAGAGATTAGCCAAAACCGTTTGTCAAGCAGTTGCATGTTCAATCACACATCGATCCTTTATATCTTCATTGCCCCGAAAATCTTGCCTTTGACGGCAGTTTAGCAAACAGTTTTTGGCGGTGTAAGTGTAATTGAACCCTCGTGGAACTGAACCCTCGTGCAGCTGAACCCTGGTTAACTCAGCCTCCGAGCAACTCAACCCCATTTAACTAAACTCTTGTTCAACTGAACCCCCTAGCAACTCAATCCCATTTAAAGAAACCTTCAATCGACTGAACCCCCGTTTAACTCGACCCACATTTAACTCAACTCTTGTTCAACTGAACCCCCTAGCAACTCAACCCCATTTAACTAAACTCTTGTTCAACTGAACCCCCTAGCAACTCAACCCCATTTAACTAAACTCTTGTTCAACTGAACCCCCTAGCAACTCAATCCCATTTAAAGAAACCCTCATTCGACTGAACCCCCGTGTAACTCGACCCACATTTAACTCAACTCTTGTTCAACTGAACCCCCTAGCAACTCAACCCCATTTAACTAAACTCTTGTTCAACTGAACCCCCTAGCAACTCAATCCCATTTAAAGAAACCCTCATTCGACTGAACCCCCGTTTAACTCGACCCACATTTAACTCAACTCTTGTTCAACTGAACCCCCTAGCAACTCAACCCCATTTAACTAAACTCTTGTTCAACTGAACCCCCTAGCAACTCAATCCCATTTAAAGAAACCCTCATTCGACTGAACCCCCGTTTAACTCGACCCACATTTAACTCAACTCTTGTTCAACTGAACCCCCTAGCAACTCAACCCCATTTAACTAAACTCTTGTTCAACTGAACCCCCTAGCAACTCAATCCCATTTAAAGAAACCCTCATTCGACTGAACCCCCGTTTAACTCGACCCACATTTAACTCAACTCTTGTTCAACTGAACCCCCTAGCAACTCAACCCCATTTAACTAAACTCTTGTTCAACTGAACCCCCTAGCAACTCAATCCCATTTAAAGAAACCCTCAGTCGACTGAACCCCCGTTTAACTCGACCCACATTTAACTCAACTCTTGTTCAACTGAACCCCCTAGCAACTCAACCCCATTTAACTAAACTCTTGTTCAACTGAACCCCCTATCAACTCAATCCCATTTAAAGAAACCCTCATTCGACTGAACCCCCGTTTAACTCGACCCACATTTAACTCAACTCTTGTCAAACTCAATCTCATGTAATTCAACCTCCATTTCAATTAAGCCCTGTTTGACTCAACTCAACCTAAGAATAAGACCTAAGAATAAGTTTTAACTAGTACTGATTAGAAGCTCAAAATTTGCTTTGTTCGCAGTTTCTACCTTATATAGGTGGCTGGCGTTTATCCATCACCCGGAAAATATCCCCCACCCCACGCAAAATACCCCCCTGGAAAATAGCCCACGGAAAATACCCCCCTGTGGAAAATAAGGCTTTCCAAATTGAGAATTATATTTGAGTTTTTTTTTTTTTTTTATTTTCAGTCGGGAGAAGGAATTCTGGTACTTATTTTTTATATGCCACTCACTCAAGTTTACGCTGTGTAAAACTCGAGAACAAACCAGTTTCTACGTTAGTTTCTTTTAGCTTAGAGCGAGCCAAGACAAAGACAAGTGACAAACTAGATGGGAAATATATAATTTGGGGTATATATTTGCACATTAGAGGGGGGGGGGGTTTAAGTATTTGGACAGTTTGAAGTCAGAAAACAATTCTTACTTGATAATATGCAGGACTAATTGTACCTAACACATTTTACATGCAGACCCACTATTCTTTACCTCCCCCCCCCCACCCCCCTAATGTGCAAATATATAGTCCAAATTTGTTTCTAAAGTAACGAAGTAACCGGTTTGTTCTCGAGTTTTACACATCGTAAACTTGAGTGAGTGGCGTATAATACCACAAGTACCGGAATTTTTCATGGAAAGAGAGAGCCGGATTTCCCAATAATATTATTTAAAAATGATCATAATATAAATTTAAAAAAAAAAGTTTTTTCAACTGAAAGTAAGGAGCAACATCAAAACTTAAAACGAACAGAAATTATTACATATATGAAAGGTGTTTCCCCTTCCACAAGACCTTGCTCTTTACGCTTCAGTCTTTACTTTTTGTCCTAATTCCTTAAGAACGATTCCTGAAACACAATGGCCGTTTAATTAAAACAATAAGCTTTATTCTAAAATTCTATGAAAAAGAACCTTAGCGTTAAGAGCGAGGTCTTGAGGAGGAGGCAGCCACTTTCAGGACAAAAAGTCAAAACTTTAGCGTAAAGAGCAAGGTCTTGTGGAAGAGGCAACTCCTTTCATATACGTAATAATTTCTGTTCTTTTTAAGTTTCCATGTTGATCCTTACTTTCAGTTTAAAAAACTTGTTTTTTTTAAATTTAATTTCTGATCGTTTTTAAATAACAATATTGGGAAATCCGGCTCTCTCTCCATGAAAAATTCCGGTGGTTGTGCATTATAGGCCACTCACTCAAGTTTACGATGCATTAAACTCCAGAACAAACCAGTTACTTCGTTAATTTTTCGTTACTTTAGAATGAAATTGGGCTATATATTTGCAAATAAGGGGGGGGGGGGGGTAAATTAAAGCGGGTCTGCATGCAAAATATGTTAGGTATGATTATTCTGCATATTATGAAGTAAGAATTGTTTTCAGACTTCGAATTGTCCAAATAGTTTACCCCCCACCCCCCATGTGCAAATATATAGCCCAAATTATATATGTTCCATCTATTCTGTCACTTTTCTTTGTCTTGTTTAGCGCTAAGCTGAAAGAAATTAACGAAGAAACCGGTTTGTTCTCGAGTTTTGCACAGCGTAAACTTGAGTGAGTGGCGTATAATTCAGAAGTACCAAAATCCCTTCTCCATACGGAAATAAAAAAAAACTCAAATAAATTCTCAAACTTAGAAAGCCTCATTTTCCGTGGGAGGGGGGGAAATAATTTTTACCGGGGGAGTATTTTCCTCGGGGAGTATTCTCCGGGGGTATTTTCCGCGGGGGTGGGGGTATTTTCCGCGGGGGAGGGGGGTTTAAGGGGAGGGGGTAATCGCTGGGGGGTAAACGCCTAGAACCCTAATATAATCCATCTGGCTAATCCCAAAACTTTTCCAAATTGAAAGAAATTTTCAGCAATGGGTTTGATGCCAAACTCCTGGTCCAATAGTTTTTTTTCACGAACTATGAGCTTTTCAATTAGTGCTCAGATAAAGATTTCCCAAGGGGCAAGTGAAAACACTGGTTTTATACCCGGTTCCCAAAGCTCTTTCAGTTTGACTTTTGAAGTTGCATAAAAGCATTTTGGTTGGGTCATTCCACAGACGATTAACTAAGTAGTGACACCCAGTATAAGACATACAGGAAAAAAAACAGGTAGGATTTTTCTGTCTTGGATATAACAAACCATAAAAAAATTTATTTATTTCTATTTTGAATTTTAGCTTTATAGCTATTCACAATTTTAACGGTTTTGACTTCTTTGCACAAAGGAAAACAAATACTAAGATTGTTTCTCTTTTAAAAATAATGTTTATCTTCGTATTTTTAAATTAATCTAAATGAAAGTTTTGATTCTTTTAAACACCTATGGAGAATTTTATAAAAATAGTTTGAATCTCTGAATACTTCCAAAATACAAAAAAAAACTATGTTTATTAATAAATGTATATTTTTTCCGAAAATTTTCATTTTATGCTAATGATACTATCACAAAACACAAAGTTAAAAATATTGTTCTTTTCAATTCAAATTGTCCACTAGGGTCTATTCTATACTGTTAAAAAACAAACTGGGTGGGACCGGTAAGCATTCACCATAGATCTATCCTTTTCTTTATTTTTGCTTAGATTTAACCACAATTTTTCTGATGCTTATTTTAACCCTTCATCAACTTTTAATATTATCATTTGGTTTCAAGTTCTGAGCCTTGCTATAGAACCCTAAAAAAAGCATATGAAGTAATTTTCAACCCTCTTCGATCAAAGAGGGTAGAGTAGAGGCCACCTTTAAAGTAAAGTTTGTGGTTTGCGTCATAGCTCAAACTTTCAGGCTGGTTTTGTTTGGTTGTTTCTGTTTCCTCTTTTTTTTTTTTTTTCATATCGGCAAATAAGAAGCAACTATGCAAGCTCTATTAGAGCTCGTGATAGACTTTTGAAATACAATCTTACAGTAGTTCTTACACACATACTAAACAAAACCAGTGTTCAAAGTGCTTAATTTTAATTTGGCGAAGAATCCAATTGGCCTCAAGCAAAAATCAATGAGTTCAAGAAACTCCTCCCCTTTGATGTTAATGTATAGGTTTTTCATATTAAAGTTTGGTTTTCTTCAAAACTTTGGTTTTTTTATAGACTCAATGACGAGTGATGATATGCTGCAACATTCCTGGCGGAGTGTACCCTGCACAAAATAGTCATGGAAAGCAGTACTTTGGCTTTGTTCTGTCCGGAACAAGCTTGGACAACTCTAATGAAGGGTAATCTATGTTTTCGTACAACACTGACATAGACGCTATATCGAGAAGATCCTGGATCAACCACAGGGGTTTGGCATTCAGATGCTAGAAGTTGCTGGTCGAGTTGCTTGATTTTAGATACTTCGAAGAAAAGCGATGCGGCTGGTTGGAGCACAATCAAACAAAGGACATGCATATACCATGATTGGTCTGACTGGTCGACGTGAATAGTGCCCCAACAACATAAATGGTGTTTGATAGTCGATCCTCAAAACGGACTACACTGGATAGAACAATTTCAAAAAGTCACAAAATGAAGCTGGTCAAGATCTTTCTGTTTTTCTTCATACTTTTAAAAAGTGATTCTTTCATTGTATACTGACAAACGGATAAAGATAAACGGATTCTGTAGAACCATTGATGGCGCATAGGGCGTTGACAGGCTATCGTCAAGGTTTTAGACGCTAGGTCTTTTTACAGGAACAGGTCACAAACCTGTCGCTCGGCCTTGCGGCACTGGGAATCGAACCCTGGACCCCATATTACCATGCAGATCATAAATCCACTCTGCTCCCACAGATTACATTGCCAAACAACAGGCTAGTTTCCTTTTCTACACATTAACATTTTAATGTGGCTCTTCAATTTGAAACTTTTTCTTTTAAACAAAATTAATCCAAACCTAACCAAAAACCATACCCAGAACCAAAATTTTTGTTGTATTGAGAATTCCCGTAGAGAATTTTCTATTTTTGTTCATTACTCTTTTGCTCGAGGCATTAATGAAACACTAACAGAAAATGAAGCTGATGAGTAGCTATGGACTTACCGTTATTTACAATAGTTTCATTCTCTTGGTCTTCTCCTTCAATGTCAAAACAACTATCTCTGAATGAGCTGAAAAAAGAAACAGAATTTGAGAAGACATTACAATGAAATCCAAGCACAAAAATATAAATTGAAAACTATATCTAGTAACTGATACAGATGCATCTTGGATTTTGTTAAACCTAACATTTGGCAAAAGTCAGTTACAGAAAAAGCGCAAGCTCATATTAACCGTTAGAACATAACAAGAAAGAAGGTTTTCCCGAACTATACTGCTTTGTTGCATCACCTATCATTTTGAGAAAAAACATGATAATTTTTTTTTTTTTCAAGGAAATAAATTCCATTTTACAGTTACATGGATTAATTCGGGTACATAAAATATCTTAATATAGACTGGAAACCCATCATGAGGCACAGTTGTGCGTCCACAAAAATAATGACTGAAGGACAAAAAAAAGATACTGTAACGTTGTTTGTAGTTTTGTAGCCAACTATCACTGACAATGCCGGTGGGAAAAACCACGCCACTAAGTAATGCTATTTTTTAAGTAGCGTTGTTATTAAAAGGATTTGGTGTTACCAATCTTTAACTTTGTATCATTTCATTTAGTTTTCAAGCAAGTTCTCAAGTCCCCTTTTTCCGGTGCTGTCGTCAATTAAAACGTAAGTTATCTATATATGTCTATACGACCACTTTTCTCCAAGACACGTGAAGGGAAAAGCACTATCTAAAACACCCTGGGGTTTGGTATTCTCTAGTAGAGAGAATTCTAAGGTTTCAGATAGTGGGGTTGCGGAGGGGCATTTCCCCCAAGTTTAGCTTCTGCTCGGTTACAACAATCTTAACTCCCCTCCTTAAAATGACGAAGCCAGGTATGGGCCCTCGACCTCAACATTTGGTGTCTCGTAGAGTGTCAGACATTCCAATAAAAGCGTAATTGTATCTTGATGAATTATATAGTTGGTAGAAACTTGAAAGTGAATCTTGAGTACATCTTTGACGTAGGAACTTCAAAAAGGAATCATTCGATTGAAAATTTCAAGGTCTAGTGCCCTTTTTAATAGTCAAAAGTGATTTTAGGGCAACTATCCTCCGTCTCACGCCCACCTTTTCCCCAAACACATCCAATCAAAATTTTAAGATAGCCATTTTGTTTCACTCAGTTTAAAGTTCAGGAAATTATAGCTTTTAGCAGGACACTCCCTCCATAGTCTTCAGGGCGAGGGTTATAAGTTACGCCCTGGGGGCAAATAAGTTTTTTTTGAAATCTTTGTCGTAGAAACTTGAAAAAGAGCTCTTTCGATTGGAAATTGAAAGGGCTAGTGCCCTTTTTAATAGTCGAAAGTGATTTGAGGGCAACTAACCCCCCTCTCACGCCCACCTTTTCCCCAAACACATCAAATCAAAATTTTTAGATAGCCATTTTATTCAACGTAATTGAAAGGCTTGGAAATTAGGTCTTTAAGGATGACAACCCTCCCCCCCACCACAACCCTCAGGGCAGGGGTTGGAAGTTATGTCCTGGCGTCATGTAAAGTTTTTAAAGAAAGCGATGTTGTAAAAACATCAAAAAAGGCTCATTTAATTGGAAATTCGAGGGACTAGTGCCCTTTTTAATAGTCGAAAGTGATTGAAGGGCAACTAACCACGCCCACCATTTCCCCAAACACATCCAATCAAAATTTTGAGATATCCATTTTCTTCAACGTAATCGAAACTTCTGGAAATTAGGTCTTACCCCCACAGAGCCTTCAGTGCAAGGGTTGTAAGTTATGCCCTGGGGGCATATAAGGTTTATATAGAAAGAAGTTGTAGAAATTTCAAAAAAGTGTGGCATTTTGACCTTAAGATGGATCAGTCTGATAGGCTAGAAATTATCCAGAAGGGGGCCCTGAGAATTATATACGGTCAGGGTAAAGTACCTTACATTCTCCTCCTCAAGGATTTCTGCCTTCCTACCTTGGCAGCCCGACGTGTTACTCTTTGTACTAATTTCGGAAATAATTTGCATTGTAGCCCACGCTTACAATGTATACTCTCAGCCCCTTATTGCCCTCCAAAGCCCCGTTTAATCCGATCAAAGGCAAATGAAGTCCCGGTTCTAAGTCCTATTAATACAAGAACTGAACGTTACAGAAAGAGCTTTGTGCCAGCGTTCGGTGAAATCATAAATAAATGAGATAGTAATGCATCATGTTAATGTGTCAAGTGTATTCTTAATGTGTTAGTTTATTTATTTCATTTTTATTTGACCGGCCAGTTGGGTTCATTGCTCTTTGTTTTTATAATGTACTTATGTTTGTACTTTTGTACTCATTTTTATTCATTTTACTTATGTTACTTACTTTTTACTTTTGCTTATGTTACTTACATTTTACTTATGTACTCATTTTTATTCATTTTATTGATTGTACTCATTTTTATTTGACAGGCCAATTGGGTTCATCGCTGTATGTTTTTATACTGTACTTATTTATTTATTTTTTATACAATGTAGGCTAGCTGACAGAGAGCAACAAGTTCGGAAGTATTTTATGTTGTGAGAGTTTGCTTGTTAATAATGTACTATTCTATCCTAAAATCCAAAAATATACACCAGAAAATAAATAAGCAGAAAATTAAAATTTGCTCTGAGCCAAACTTTGATTCAGGAAGATTCTGTTTTGATTTTAAAGCATGAATCTGTGTTAATCATGAGGTGCCCTTATGGAGAATATACGCCGTATTGTATATGTGACCTAAACATTGAAATGAGGTAATGTCTTCAAGGCATTACCTCAAAATTCTTTGCTCAAAAATTTCCTCATTCCCAGCATTCCCAACAAAGCAAACTTCAACTTCATTCCTTTAATACTAGCAAACTGGGAAAAGCATCTATTGTTTCTACGCCAGTTGCACAAGCATTGTTTAAACAGCCTAGACTTTTCAGAAGCACTAACAAGGAGACAAAACCAGATATGTTTTTAAGCAGCAGAATTTATCAAATAAACATTTTTGATTTTACTTGTATTGTTATTCTTTTTTTTCATAGTTTTGTTTAACTTATCTAGACTTTGGAGTTTAACCATTCTTGTTCCATATGATAGAAACTAGAGCCTTGATTATGAGGAAACTTTTCATCTGCAGTTAAAAGTCCCTGTTAACTATATTTTCGCTTGACAGAGGTTTGACAATATGTTACGTAATTTAAATTGTCATCAAAAATACATTATGTTCATACTCCAGACTTGTATTTTTTTTTCACCTGTTTTGTTTTCTTTCCAAATTATAGCCCACAGGTTAACACAGTTTCAAGAAATAGATTCCTGCAAACCAGCATGTCTGCTGGTTTAACAGGGCCCAATGCATGATATAAAAAAAACGAATTTAGCAATGATCGATTGGAATTTGAAAAAATTACTTCATGCACAACCCCAACTACTAAGCAAGCATAAGGTATGTGGTTGAAACTAAAGTAATATTTAAATAAAATTCTGTCAATAACTTGAGACTTAAGTAGAAATTTGTTAAACTCCTGATCCTAGATCAGAGATCTACAAGTTCCCTCGCTAGGTGAGCTTGGTTAAACCGACTTTTATCAGCATAGTGAGACCAACCTCAAACTTGGAAAACTGAGCAGTCAGCTTTTCATACTATAGAAGGCCTACACATTTTTCATGTCAGATAGTGACAAACTGAACAATACTAAAATACTGCGAAGGCGGTGCAACTTTTTTTTTCTAAGGAAGCATGGCCTTTACGGCCCTTAATAGCTTATAGATTTCCATAGATTATCAGGCCACGGCGGATAACCTTGTCCTTATTTTTCCATAGAGAACATCCAAATTCTTTCAAGGTAGGAGCTTGACATTAGCTAGTGAAATATGTGGATGTTGCAAAAGGTAGAAACATCCACTAGTTACGCCACCAGTACAATCCATAGACCTAATATGGATTTCCTTTTATTACTAAAAATCTAATGCCTTGAAATTCATTTAGGTTACTATAAGCGCAAAGTTACGTTAAAAAGGAATCTCTTATAGGGAATCTATATCTAGGACGTGACATTGTGACTCTGATCACCTGGTCTTTCGTCATTTTCTCCGGACTCGTCATAACAACCAGGCGATAAGATACCTGCTTATCACGTAGAGATCCTGGGCGCGATTCCCACTGAAACATTTTAACATAGTAAATCTATATCTATAATGCAAAATACCCTAATATTCGCTATTATCTGATTATTGTTGTTATTATAGGCGGACTCATGAAACTGAGCCGAAACTCAAACGACAAGGGCCCATTGCTTCATCCCCTTCCCCCCCCCCCCCCAAAAAAAAGGAAAAAAGCTTGGGGTAATTTCCCCGTCTTTATCATATATCCTTCCAGCGGTCGGATCTTAACCCCCCTCCCACACTGTATTCCCCAGCTTAAGATCCAATTTATAAAACGTCTCCAGCAGGTATCAAATCCTGTCTGGACAATTTTCTATTAGATGCCTTCTTGTTTCCACGGCCATCTCAAAATTTTTGGCAAATTGAGAAATCAACTCTTCCAAATAATTTAATTACTCAGATTTTAAACAATGTCTACGCAAAACAATTCATTTTGTACTTAACACGCGTGTGGCAGTAGAGGGCACACTATCTAGATGAAATTGAACTGCAAGCCTAGGACAAAAGAAAAAACCTTCACCAGACATTTAGAACATGGACAAATCACACAAGACTATCTAGTCCAAGAATTGTGAATGATACTACGCCAACTACCAGCCGTCAATATAACGGATTTCATAAGCATTTAAACAATTCCGAGTGTCATTTCAAAAAGATTTTTGAAGAAGGCGCTATTTTTTATTGTTTTCAAGCAGTATTTATTAATAACAAGCCAGCCGGTTACCGCTCTTTTGTTAGTTTCATTAATACTACCACAGAAAAACAGGGTTACCACCTGCAGCACAAAAGTGCTATTTCAGCACTATTTTGTTATGCGTAGGACTGTAGCACGTAATTAGGGTTGCTAAAATACCACAAAAGTGTTCTAATTAGCACTATTTTAACACTGTTACAGTCGACTTTTTTACTATAGCACCAAAAACCAGTGTGTAGCACGCAAATTTGGGCAATTGTAGCACTTTAGGAACTGACAGTGGTGGCAACCCTGCAGAAAAATCGTTAATTTAAACAATCCAGTTAGTTAAATACCATATAATAAATTTTCAGCAAATCTAAATATTTCACACTCTACGAGAAAATTTAACAGTGTGGAGTTTTTCAATGCAAGTTACCGTAATTAAAAAAGAACAAATAAACTTTTCCCTCGCTAATTGCTTAAGAGAATACAAGAAAACGTCCACAAACATTATTGCGTAGAAAATTTTATTAGTTCTTGCCAAGACTGTTATTTTGGAATAAAAAATTATTTTGAAATAAGGAATTTTGAAAAGAAAAAACTTGAAACTTTGGCAATAAAAAACGAACAGAAATTAATTAAAAGAAAAACTTTCCAAAAAAAGAAGTTTTTTAAACAAAAGTAAAGATCATATTAAACTTAGGATCAGAAGAAATAGAAATCTACAATAACTCAAACTCAAAGCGACCAGAAATTACTAATAAAGAATAAATGAAACCCAAAACGAAAAGAAATTAAATAAACAATCATGGAAAAAAACATACACGGGTACCAATATAAATGAATAAATAAATCTTAAAATGAGTAAAGCTTAAATTGAATATACAAATCAAACTTGAAAAGAACAAAAATCTCTGCAAACAAGAGTTTGGGTTTTGCCCCCTTCTCACACTGTAAAAGTCTAAAACCTACTGCATCATTGGCACTTTACTGAAAACGAATTATATTACAAATATTTTCTTTTGTACCTATTACAACATCGAAAATAATCATAAAAATAACAGTAAAATTAAGTTTTGAATTGACAAGCTTTCATCAATTAATTTCATTATATACCAAACATTCAGTTTAATTTTATCAGTTCTTTCCATGATTGTTCAACACAAAAATAGCTTCACTACAAACAACAGTTTGGACACTTCCCCCTCCCCTAACTGTAAAAGTCTAAAACCAACTGCGACATTGGTGCTTCACTAAAAACGAATTATATTACAAATATTTTCTTTTCCAGTTATTACAGCATTGAAAATGAAAATAAAATTACAATGGAACAAAATCTTGAAGTGATGATCTTTCAACAATTAATAGCATTATATACAAGACATTCCCTTTGATTTTATTTGTACTTTCCAAGACTGTTTAAGACACGATAGTTTTCAGCAAAGCGCCAATGACGCAGAAGTTTCAGATTTTTACAGTGAGAGAAGGAGGCAAAAACCAAACTCTTCTTTGTAAAGATTTTGTTCGTTTCAGGCTTGATTTGCATATTCAATTTAAGTTTCGTTCGCTTTAAGATTTATTTATTCGTTTATCTTAGTACCTGTTGCATGATTTTAGCTATGGTTGTTTATTAAATGTCTGTTCATTTTGGGTTTCATTTATTCTTTAATAGTAGTTTCTGGTTGTTTTGAGTCTGAGTTATTTTAAGGTTTCTATTTCTTCTGATCTTACGTTTAATATGGCCTTTACTTTTCTTTAAAAAACTTGTTTTTCGGAAAGTTTTTTTTTATAAACTACGTGCAAAAGCAACTATAAATGAACCGTCAGGTCTATGTTATAATGCAACACTGCTGAATTCCGTTTTTCCGACATTCCCAAGCGACACTGAATTTTTTTACCAATACATACAAAAAAGAGAATGATTATCTTGTGATAATTTATCTATGATTTAAATACAGTTCAAATAATGTACCAACTCTAATCTGATTGCCTATGATAGGGAGTTGAATATTACCTGTCACGGATCTTGACACTTGCTTTAGGAAGCCGTTCTGATTTCACATTTCTGCACCAAGCAAGAGAAAAAAAGATAAAAAGTTAATAACAAATGCAAAAACAGGCAAACGTGCATGGATATTACGGACTTTTCGCAAGCCAAATCGATTAACTCCACATTTAGGAAAAAGGATCTAGAGCCCAAAATGACGTTAAAAAAACAATTTTTTAAACTACTTTTTTTTTAGAGAGACCACTAGCCTAACACGACACTAAAATGTACTTGTGGACATTTTCCACAATAAAACAGAAAAATCGTGAAAATTTTTCCTAACAGAGGAGTTTTGCAATAAAACAAATCCAGCAAAACAATGCTTCGATGTAGATTTTAAAGAATTGATCGATTTGGCAAGTGAGAATTTAGTTTAAAACAGGATAGGAAAAACAACAAGAAATGCAAATTAATACAAACAAAACGCATGAGAAAGGACATAACGATACACGAAAGACAAAATTGGTGATTAGAAAATATGAAGGTCCTATTTTTAGAACTAACTCAAATCAAATTTGTAAAAGAGAATGAAGAGCAAACGGTCAATAGAGCCCCTCAACAACAATAGTGAAGATAAAAGAAGCTTAGCTTGATATTTTTCCCAAAATGTAAAAGAAAATAGAAAAGTGAAACCATCATTCCTTTTCTTCTGTTATTGGAATATTATCAGGAAAAAACAGCTTAAAATAGCTTAAAGCACGGTTTTTATTGGCGATTTCTTAGCATATGAAGAGTAGATTGGATAAAAAATTCCGATGATTATCCTTAAACAAAAAAAAACCACCCAATTAAAGGGAACCAACTTAATCAAACATAAATAATGGCTTCAGTAAATTTGTTTCCATTCATTATTTTTTTTTTTTTTTTTTTTTTAGACTATAATATATTATTTTGAAAAAACAAAGGAACATATTGTCACCTTGAAAATTTTTACTCTTCTCTATTTTCTTCTAATAATGCCATTTTTTGCCAAAGAGGCCTTTCTCTCTTACACTAAAATCCTCCTCCAAACTCTGACTCAGTTCTAAAAATATTGGACACTGTTTTGTTACAGTTGATTATCAACAAATAGTGCAAAAGCTTTTGGCTGTCTCCTTTTGGCCTTAACAAATATATTTGAAATCTTGAAGGATGTTCATCAAAATTAGGTTGTCCAATCCACTCTCATACGTCAACAGACACACGCTTCAAAGAGGGCAGAAAAGTAGAGGAGGAGTAAATACTAAAATCAGCATATCTAGAGTCGATACTGGTTTTAACAATTATTAAAGACTAGCAGCAGAGCTTGTGGGAAGACATGCATAAATAAGAAGAAAACCGTAACGTGCACTCTCTTGTGAGGGTCAGAAAACTACTGACTGCATTTGAATATAAAGTATTGGCTTCTTTTATACTCTCATACAATGGTTTTTAGGGATGAAGTTTGGTGATTGGCTAAGAGTTCCGGGCATTTACTAATCATGCCAGTACCTGTGGGAGAATTTTAAAGAAGAAGATGTTCACATGACTAAAATGGTAGTAGTTTATAAATATCTGAAAATATTTTTAGAGACCCATAAATTCAGATACGGCAAGCTGAAAAGGAAGTAGCAGAACCCTAGAAAGTAAGTATATTGTCCTGTCAAAGAGACTATTTATAAGTGGCTTTAGACAGGGAAGTTATAAGATGTGTTATCAAACAGTTCGTGGTAAAGAACTGTAAGTAAGGAGCGACCCGACTCAATAGTAACCGAAACTGTAAAAACCGGAATTTTGATCCCCATATATACATCAATAGAATCAGATTTATGCTGATTTCAAATATATAAGTTTCATTAAGTTTAGTTTTACCCATTAAAAGTTACACGCCTAAGAAAATTTGCCTTGTTTTCGAAAAAAGGGGGAAACACCCGCAAAAAGTCATAGAACTTTAATGAAAATCACATCATCGGATTCAGCGTATCAGAAAACCCTACTGCGGAAGTTTCAAGCTCCTATCTGCAAAAATGTGGAATTTTGTGTTTTTTGTCAGAAGAAAGATCACGGATGCGTGTTTATTTGTTTCTTTTTTGTTTGTTTGTTTTTTTTTTTTTTGTTGTTGTTTTTTTGTTGTTTTTTTTCCCAGGGGTGATCGTATCGATCAGGTAGTCCTAGAATAGCGTGAGTGAGCTCTTTCGAACGGAAATTAAAGGTTTTAGCGCCAGTTTTGAATTACCAAAAAATTAGAGTAAAACTACTCTCTCGCTTCCGCTCATTTTTTCCCAGAGCCTATCGTCACTAATTTTGGGATAGTCAGTTTGTTCAGCATAGTGGAAAATCTCACAAATATGTCTTTAAGGATGAATCCGTCCCCACAGTTCCCGGAGGGAGGGCTGCAAGTTATGAACTTTGCCCATTGTTTACATATAGTATTGGTTAATGGCAAGGGCGGATCCAGGATTTTTTTTCGGGGGGTTTTTTACTAATTTTTTAGTTTTTCGGGGGGGGGGGCTACTAATTTTTGACTCATTTTTCAACTAATTTTACTGATTTTTACCTAGGTTTTCGACTCGTTACTAATTTTCGACTCGGTCAAAAATTTCGGGGGGGGGGGGGGGTTCAAACCGGGGAAACCCCCCCCCCTGGATACGGCCTTGGTTAATGGGAAGTATAAAGACGTTTCAGAAGGGATTTTTTTCTGGTGGGGGAGGGGAAGTGTCGGAGGAGGGGGTTACGGGGGAGGATCCTTCCATGGAGGATGTTTCTTTGGGAGAAGGGGCATTTCTATGAAGGGGCGCCGGATTTCCTAGCATTTTTTTAGTACTTTCAAAAGAGCTTTCTATTCTAATTAACCGGCCTTTGTGATTCAGGGGTTTGTGATTAAAACAAAACTCGAACTTTAGCGTATTGGCAAGGGGGCAAACTCCCTAACATACGTAATAAAACATACAAATATAGAAATTCGTTACGTAAGTTAATTCGTAAGTTACGTCAGAACAAAATTTCGAGAAAGCCATTTAGCCAAAAAAGTAAAATTAATATACAAATTTCGTTTTAATTATTCATGTACGGTGAGCCAAAATCAAAGCTGCATTAATTAAATAAAGTTCAGAAATTAAATGAAAAAAATAAGTTTTTTAAAACTGAAAGTAAGGAGCGACATTAAAACTTAAAACGAACAGAAATTATTCCGCAAATGAGGAGGCTGCCCTCTCCTCAATACCTCGCTCTTTACGCTAAAGTTTGAATCTGTCACACAACTTTATTTTTTAAAACAAAAACAAACTTTAGCGTAAAGAGCGAGGTATTGAAGAGGGGACAGCTCCTTTCATATACGGAATAATTTCTGTTCGTTTTAAGTTTTAATGTCGCTCCTTACTTTCAGTTAAGAAAAACTTGTTTTTTTTTTTATTTAATTAGCCTAAGAGATCGTTGTTTGCATCTCAAAGCGAAAATATATATTGAGAACGAGAAAAAAAAATGCCAGATTTATATCCAGTTTGTGTGTATACGAAATAAAGTGTATTTTACTTAATGTGCGAGTATGGAACATTGAAGGATTTAAGAGAGGGTTGAAATAAGATGAAGAGTGGTCGATGAGTGTTTTAGAAAGTTAATGTTTTGAGACAATTAGGCGGCTTGGAAGATTGCTCAAGATAACCATCGAGGAGGTTAAAAACTTTAGAGCATCATAGTCTAGATACTATTTAAATCTAGTTATATTGAAAAGATGTTCATTTATTTATAGATAATTTATTTATTTCTTCTATCACCCTGTAGCCGTTGTTCAATGAATCGATTTCTAGTCAAACTTTATTATATATTTTAAAGAAAAGAAGCTGAGTTATGTCAATGAAAATTCTAAAAAATTTTCAAATTTGAAGTTTGAGCTGATTCTTCAAAGTTTCATTTACCTTTTTTATTACTTTCTTTCACACATCAAAGACATTTGTCCAAAAAGCAATTGGTTATTCTATATCAAGTACCATATCATGCATTTAAACAGTTTTATTTGCTAAGTTTCCTTCCAAATAATTTAGAGCTGCAATTTCAAAATTAAAGGCAATGAATTTATTGAAAGAGACAGGAAACCTTTAATCGCCAATATTGATCACGATGCAAAATAAAAAATCTTAGATTTAATAAATATATATATTGCTTTATTTAATTAAAAAGTCCTTGCAGTGCCTAGCAATCACATGAAGTTATACAGCAGATAGCCGAAGGCAATATTTCCCTGAAGTGCTTATACAATCGGAGTCAGTTTCGCTCGATTATCATTAGAAAGTATTTTTTTTTATTTTTATGCCTGAAGCTTGAAGGCAAGCAAGTATCTCTATTACAGATAGGCCTATTGCATACGGTCATTAGGATTCATTAGAAGGTGAAGAGTTATACACGCTGTTTGGTAAGTACACCTTGCTTTGTATCACAGCAGGCACTTAAGCTAAAATTTTCAGAGTCTCTTTGGCTGAGGGGGGGGGGGGGTAACGAGACCGTAATTTTGTGTTTAGGGAAAGGAGAAACAGTGCTTTTTCTCTGGTCCTCGTAAAAAAGTATATGCTATGGTATTCTTCTTTGTTGTGTCTTTCGTCCGACATACCCTTTGGCTAATAAAAAATAAACTAAAGATCGATGAAACATACCCAAAGAAGAGAATTTCTAATTGTGTTTTAGGAATCTAAGGCAGCTCTTATTCGTTTAGTATTACGAACTCATCGCAGCACAATGCCGGCTGATTCCAATGAAGCTAAAAGCCGTGACATATTCTTGGCTATAATTACCTCAAGGTTTACCACTCCTCGTGGAACAAGGTCTTAGTGGAGACAGAGTTTCAGAGTTCAGAGTTTTTATTCCACAATACATACACAATCCAATCACAACACTCCTAATCCCCCTCGAAAGGCTCCATGGCCAGGGATACAAGGGGGAATGAAAAAAAAGAAAATACAATAAAAATACAGGCTTGGTAACATACAGTGAAAATACAGGGTTGGTAAGAGTCCTTAGAGTTTCCAAGAGTGGCTTACTCCACTATGCAGTCACAAAGTAGTGTATTAATAAAGATGATGAAAATTATTCTAATTTCCCTAACCACTAACGACATCATCTTTAGTCATCATTGCCAAGAGAAGAGAGAAGAGAAGTATTTATTGAAAAAAAAACATAAACAAAAAATTATTGCTACCTCCCCTAAAAAGCGAAGCTTGTCCGTGGGGGAGGAAAAGCTTTAGCCATCTTTTCTAAATCAGCATTTTCAGCTGATAACGAGAAAGCCATCTATGATATTTTTAGAGATTTAAAGCACCAAAAGTAATAGCCAGGTGGTATCCCTCTGAGAAGCCCTGATTGATAACAAGCGATAAATAATTTTTCTCTCCAAATTCTGCTTATACTACCGTTAAAGTGAATATTCTCTTATATGGGGTGTTATATTACAACAATTGAAACTAATTACATACAGCCTGACTTCAGCTATTTTATATATGCTGTTTGTGTTTCGGTTGTTTTTGGTCAACACTGAGCAATCACGTAAGGCCACATCTGCATTGAAGTTCATGTTCATTGCAGCTTTAATAAGAGAGGCAGTTCTTTAACTTTTGGCCTCTTTATCTACTATTAAAACTGAATGTCATTTATCATTCTCATCCTCAGCGATTTTATATATACATACATATATATAATATATATATATATATATATATATATATACCTCTAGATGTATAGATTACCTAGAGTACTTATATTTACATAGAGTACCTATATGACCTAGAAACATTACCAATATCTATAGATATTGGTAATGGAAAATTTACCAAAAAATGGATTTCAGGGTTTTATGTCTCAGAAAATAGAAATTATTAAGCTATGGTGATTGAAAGGTGATGCAATATTGTCAGCTCTTTAAGCAAAAACACAAATACGCGATCGTTAACACAAGTAAAGAAGGTGTTTTGAAGCAATGAATAGCTCACAGTAGGCAAATTCACTAAGCCCAACAATCATCACTAGCATTAGAAAAGAAAAAACGATTTGTTACCAACCCAAATAATTTAAACTTTTAAAAAAAGTAAAAAAAAAACAAATTTCCTCATACCTGAAATAATTTCAAGACTATATTCCATTATCTTTAACATCTAATTGTCATGTTTCCAAAAGCAGTTGAAATTTTCAATTCGAAATTTAAATTTACCATTTACTTTCTTCTACCAAAAGAAATTATTCTTTTCTTTTCAAACTTTTTGGTATTTGCTGCAGAGCTTTCAATATATAAACTGGTCTACCTATGTTTGAAGGTTTTTCAAAACAAATAGCACTCGCAGCTCAACAGCCCAAAACCAGAAAACATTACAAACATGTCAAAAATAGCGCGGAATGTGCTTTGCTTATGCTCCATTCCCAATGAGATATTTACTAACACCACGATTTGGCTAGAGCTAATCAGGAAATTCTACAAAAAATCTGTGGCTCAAGCTAGCGATAGCTAAATATCGGAATAATTCTAAAATCTCATTGTGAATGGGCCTTTAGGACAGCCGATTGAGCAAAAATATTCAGATTGCTTACCTTGTACGTTTAGGTGGTGCTGGAACTGGCTTCCCTCTGGTATTAGTTGCTCTCCTTAGCTGAACTAATGAATCTCTTTCTTCTTCACTAGGACCAACAGTTGTCCACCGCAGACCAGATGAATTTTTCTTCTTTGATACAGTAAAAGTGGGAGGAGTTTGGGAACTCTGGAGCTGCCTTTCCACTTCTAAAATAAAATTATTCTGAAGACGTCATATTTTTACAAGGGGGGGGGGGCTTCACATTTCAGGATAATTAGATACAGCCAAATGCAATCACTTAAAATGCAATCACTTAGTATTGAACTAGCTCTCAAAGGGAATACACCTGTTTTGACTTGATTCTTTAACCTTGAAGTAATTCAGTGTTAAGTTGTGCAATCAGATACTGAATTTTTTACGCAATCAGAATTTCACACAAGTAATGTAGGAACTTGAAATAAGTACCTGTATTTTTAGGATTGCTTATAATTTGAATTGATTGGATACTTGTGTGTTAAAAAAAAAAAAAAATTATTATCTGAATTAATAATCATAAAGGGAATAAGGTGTGTCTGGTCGATAGCAGTGAATGAGTGAATTTTTTAACTCAAAACGTGATAACGGATTATGCTTTACGTACTATTACAGGCTAGTTTTTGAATTGCCAAGTTGATTAGTTTGGAATAAAATAACATTTGGAATGTTTTGTCTCATGATTGAGTAGGACCTGTTACGCGAGAGCCGCTTATTTGTTTATCCAGTGGTGGTTACAAGTTTATTCTGAATATAAATCATTCTGAACTGGGATTCTGATTTTTGATCGAGTGTTCAAATTATATTTATTCGTATCAATTTTGGACATTTAAACAGAAGAGGAATTGCTGCTGACCCATTGGCCTAAATTTCGAGTTGTTTTTGGAGCTGAGTTCGAGATTGGCGTTAGGAGTCGTTCTTGGAGCTGAGTTCGGGGTTGGCGTTTGCCGTGCCCTTGTAACGGCTAACGCTTAATGCACGTTGGCAGCTCCGTGGATAAATATTTGTTGCCTAGTGAGGTAAGCCGTTTCTTGTTTAATTATTTCTAAGATGGGACGTCGGCGTAAAGTCCAGCGTGCTGTAGCTGATGGAACTGGAGCAGTTTTAGATGTTTCGGCCACTTCTAGCGAGAAGTCCCAGTCACCATTGTTAAAGTTGTCCGAAGATTTTGTTACGATGCTGGCAATCGTGATAGAAAACGGATCTAAGTTATTCTCTATTGATGGACGTATGAGATCTCTGGAACAAAGGGTTATATCGGTGGAAAAAGCGCAGCTTGAGTTTCACGCATCGGTTACGGAAGTTCAAGCCCGTGTAGTATCAGTTGAAAGCGAAACTGATAGCCTAAAGAATCAGGTAAGCGTAATCACGAGTGAAGCGATGGCACTGAGGAAAAACAATATTGATCTGGCAAGTCAGTTAAAGATGTGTGAATACCAGGTATCTGACAGTTACATTAGTTTTCGTAATTTGCCTTGTGACAATCTGGATGACGCTAGTGAAGCACTTAAGCAATTATGTCTGACTGGAATTGAAGCAATTAAGGTTCTCAAGTTTACAGTGCTACAACACATGAAAGACCGTAAATTTTTCAAAGTTAATGTTTTTTCGAGGGAAAAGAAAATTAATTTACTAAAGGTTAGCAAGAATTTGAAAGGGAAATCTGTGAGGAATCTGAAAGAGATTTATATTAGTGATGATGCCCCTCTTTCTATCCGGGAGGCACGAAAAAGTCTTTTTGAGAAGAAGGGTAAGCTAAAGGATATAGGTATTTCAGCTTGGGTGACTAAAACCGTTCCACCTCATCTTTAGTTTGATCGTCTTAATGGTTCGCGAGGCAAATCCTGACCTAGTGATAGAATCTCGGAGGCTAATTCACCGCGCATTGACAGTAAAGCGCAACAGCGTAGTCAAGCGAGGGGAAGAGGTTTACGCGGTGGTAAAGGTAGAGAAGGAGTTTAATATAGGTCCCTATTTGATAATATGGTAATCTTGTGAACGGATGGTTTGTAATCGTGTGAGTATTGTTTAGTGTCAGTTATGAAATTTAAAATAAGCGGTTGTTGCGTTTATTATTAACTTATTAACCTATTCATTTTTTTTGTGTTATGAAGAATTCATTGTTTTTGTTATTTATGTCCCCTATGTTGGCGATTGTTTTTTTGTTATTATTTTTGTTCCATGTTTTCTTATCTTTTGTTTTCTTTCAGGATTTTTTGGTCTGGATTTTCTCGGTTCTTGGTCGTTTCACTCATGGTATGGTAAGGTTAATATTTTTTCACATTCCAAAATTGAAAATGTTTGTAGTCTTGTTGATGGTGAAAATATTCGCCAAACTACTGAACGTATGTGTGAGCACTTTCTAGTGTAGGGGGCCGGTTAGCATCGTCTGTTGAGCAGCATGCAAGTGATGGTGATTTTACTCAGTTTTTGCCTGAAAGTAGTGACGTTTCTATGTATTTGCGACCGGTTACTGAAAAAGAAATGTGTGATGTGGTAAAAGGTATGCAAAACAGTGCATCCGGGTCAAACTTTATTTCAACAAAGGTTCTCAAGTCAATTTTTCCTGTGATATCGCAACAAATTTTGTACCAGATTAATGCTAGTTTTAAATGTGGTATATATCCGGAGTGTCTTAAAAGTGCCAGAGTAATACCTTTATTTAAAGGGGGTGATAGGAAAAATGTGAATCATTATCGACCGATATCCCTCCTTTCTGTTATATCTAGGCTAGTAGAAAAACTTATTAATTCTAGAGTATCTGAGTTTTTGGAGAATATTTCCTTTTTCCATTCTAATCAGTTCGGTTTTCGTAAGGGGTTGTCTACTGAACAGGCAGTTTTATTTTTGACAACGTTTGTGCATGATGCTTTGGACCAAGGTTTTAAGGTGGCGTATATTTTTTTAGATATTGTTAAAGCGTTCGATTTAGTTGAACATGAAATTTTAATTATGAAGCTAGAAAATTGTGGAATTAGAGGAAATGCGTTGAAGTTATTTGAAACTTTTTTGAGAGGTAGGACCCAGTGCGTTGAAATTTCTAATGTGAGGTCTGGTGAAAGAATGGTTGATTATGGTGTTCCACAGGGTTCTGTTTTAGGTCCGCTTTTATTCTTGGTTTATATTAACGACTTACGATTTTCTGTTTTGGATTTTTTAGATAGTGTACATTCTAATTGTCGGGGATTATTCCTAGTTTTGCAGATGATACCCATTTTACTGCCGCAGCAAAGACTGAATCTGATTTAATAGAGATAATGAGAAGAGGTATGTTAGGTATAGATAAGTGGATGAGAGTGAATAAGCTTTTGTTAAACCATAGTAAATCAGGTTTGATTATATATGGTAGATCATCAAATTTTTACCCTTGGGTTGTTGATTTGCAAATGGAGAATTATGTAACTAAGCGTAGAAATACTATACGATACCTTGGTGTTATTGTGGATGAATGCCTTAGTTTTAAAAACCATTCTTCTTTTATTAGTAGTAAGATTGCAAGAAATGTTGGAATGATGAGAAAGTTAAAAAATATTTTCCAGGATTCTGTTTTGAGATTGATTTATTTTTCGTTAGTTCACCCGTATTTAATATATTGTGTGAGTATATGGTCTAGCAAATTTTCAGTTCATTTGCAGCAGTTACTTGTAATACAAAATATGGCACTGCGAGTGTTGTCCGGAGATAATCGAAGAACCTCGGTGAGATCCCAATATGTACAGTTAAATATTATCCCTGTGTCAGGTCTTGGAAAATTTTACCATGGATTATTTATGTTTCAGTATTTGTCTAATTTGGTTCCCATGCTTTTTTTTATTTCTTTTAATTTATTTATTTCCGGTGATGATGTACATAATTATCCTACTCGTCATGATAGAGATATATGGACACCTCTAGTTACTAGTACTAAATCGCTATTTTCAATACGTCATGTGGGGTCAGTTGTCTGGAATATTTTGCCTGTTTCTTTAAAAAGGTCAGCGAATCTATGTGAATTCCGTCGGGACCTTAAAACCCTTTGTCTCCATAGGTATGAATTTGTTTAAAGGGTGGTATAGTTGAGTCACTCTCAGGTTTTGCCCGGAACCCGTTTTTTCCTATATATTTTATTTTTTTATTTTTTTTTTGTTTTGTTTATTTATTATTTATGGGATGGCGGCGGGAAGTTTTGGAGTATGTGAAGTATTGATTTTTGGTTATTGCGACCAGGAGTCGAGTGAGTGTAAGATTTTCATCTTTTCTTCTTTTTCTCTCTTTTTTTTTTCTTCTTCTTCTTTCTCTTTAGTATGTTATTATAAGTGTTAATTTTAAGAGGGTAAATACTTCCGAACAAGCGTTAGCTTATGGAAGGTCATCTGTTTTTTTGTGTTGTGTTGTTTTTGGAATAAACCCTTATCTTATCTTAAATGACTTTAAATTTTGTAATCCAAACAAGTACAGCATTTATGTGGTAAAAACATAAATTTTACAAGAGAGTGGAAAAAAATAAATAACTTTCAGGTTATGTTTTTTTTAATGTAAGCTTTTTTTGGCACTTAGATTTGCCAAGTCTGCATAATATCAAAAACTTTGGCAAAAATTCGTTCACCAATCAACAGAAAGAGCTATACAGTGTCTTTTCTCTTCAAGTTTTCCCACAAACAAGTATTACCAAAGAAATTTAGTTTTACAATTTCAACTATAAACAGAAGATTCATGATAAATTGCTTAAGTTATTTTGGGTACCCGACTGACTGACAGTATTTCAAACAGTAGGCTGTAAAGAAAGTGTGGTTCATTCCCGCTTTCTAGGGCTATAAATACAAAAAGGTTGAGATGGCTAGGGCACATTCCTTGGATGAAGGACGACAAATTGCCAAAGATTGTCCTTTTCGGCAGACCGTCTAGGGCTAAACGAAAAGCAAATCGTCCTAGGTTGGGGTGGGAAGATGTGGTAAGCAAAGATTTAAAGGAAATGGGAACTTCCTGGGAGGGTGTACAGAGGAGGCTTTAAATAGATTAGGATGGAGCAAGAGTGTGCGTAGCTGTGTTGGCATCAGGCGGCTTGGTGCTGTGCTGAGCTGTTAGTAGTAGATATTTGAGCTGATCGATGTTTTATGGAAAGTTTAATCACCTGACTCTACTACTTTCTATGAAATATCAAAGGTAGCTTTTTGCGAAGTGATTATTTGCCCTAGAAAAGAGTCAAGATCACGGTGTAGCCCTAGAAAACCAGGATAAGCAAAGACAACTGACAACATGTTGTTTATGTTCAACCGTACCGTTGACATAATTGTATATTATGCAAAGATTTCCAACCAATATATTGCTGGGTAAGCAGTCAAGTATGATTATTTGGATAAGTAACCTTAGTCATTTTGTATGTACACTTTTTAAAAACAAATCAGAGCGAACATTGGAAGCATGTTCTATTATCATTTGTACGAGGTTTGGTTGAAAAATTTCTAGCCCATTTGACTTTTTTGAGCAAGTTGCTCAGGAATTTTGCCAAGTGTTAAAAAAAAGCGACCTTGCGCTGAGTTGAGAAAAAACTGAAACATTTAACATTTTGAAATCTCAAAAGAAAACTCAAACAAAATATAAAAAAGAATATATTTGTGCTACGGTTTTCATTGATTTGGACGTTTTGACACTTATCTATATATTTCTCTGAACCTAGTGACCAACTTTAGCCGAATATATATCGCTGCTCAACATAACTCCCGAGCTCGCACTACCTGTTCCATTTCAGAATTTCTCAGCTAATCTTTGAGAACAATGCACAAATGGAGAACTATTCTTTGCGATACTAAAACGCACTAATAGTTTCATATAGAACTACTGCCATTATTATTTGACTTTATCTCTGAATAAGTCACGATTTCAAAATTATAGTACCACCATCTATGACTTGTATCAACATCTATGACATTACAGTTTCGAAATTATAATAATATCAGTTATGACTTTCTTCGTATGAACTGTCCTATTTTCCCGTTTCACAATGTTGTTTTTATATTCCTTGAAAAAAGAGTAGTTGTTGTGGTTACGCCAAGCGTAGCAAAGGATAGAAGTTACATTAAATCACTTTTGATTCTTTTTATGATAGAATAAGTCGTATGATATTATTTGCTGTATTCAATCACTAATCTTCAGCTCTGACAACAATGATGTGTAACCCGTTATAGAACTGGCGCCAGAAGCAAGGCAAGTATTTTTCATTAGACAGTCAGTAGGGTACATTAAAGTAGTGATAAAGTTTATAAGTAGCTTTGATAATTCTGCCCTTTTTTTCTGACGACCAGGAGATGAAGCTTAAACCTCTTTTTGGGAGAGGGGTTGGTAGGGGTAACTTAAATTTTATGTTAAAGGCAAGGAGGTAGCCTTTGGAGGTTTTTCTCATGCCTGCCGTTCAACAGGTACAAGCGTAAAGCAGGTACAAGCGCAAAGGGGAGCAGGCCTTTAGACCCATTCCCTTCCCTTTTTGTATCAAAACAAGATAATTTGTGAAAATTATGCCCCCCCCCTACAATCCAACTCCTATAAATAAAGCTTCAATGAAGCTGATGGGCACCAGATACTTTTTGCATAACGTCAACATTGCGCGAGAATAAGACAAAGGAACTGACTTGGAACGAGGTTCCGAGAATGGAACGAGGAATAAGACATTCTTCCATACAACATTCTTTGTATGATTCTTTCATTTCATACAACGTCTCCACAATTTATCTGCAGAGTATCGAGGTATCTGGAATATGTTTTTACTAAAAAGAAGTATTTATTGTTTAAAATAAGAGTTTTCTATTTGATGGGAATTCAGACGAGAGATGGCTGATGTACATTAAATGAATTGTCTCCATGACCTTTTTTAGCTTTAAATACATTCTCATCTTATAATGCTTGCATTGTGCTCTGTATTATGCTTCAAGTTCTGAGCGTTCCTTTGTGCAGTCTTTGTCTTATTCAACGTAGAAAAGACCAAGAATGCTTCAAATTCAACGTAGTTGATTGATTTTTTTTATAACAGGTTTACACACTTCAGATCAAAAATAGGTTTACACACTTTCATAAATATATAGAGCATCTTACCTTCTGTTATAGACGACTCGGCAAACATATTTTCAAGAGCGTGGTGTATGCTAGAAAAAGTTGGTCTATCACCTGCACCCCACTTCCAACACTGCCTCATTAGATCATATACCCTACAAGCATAAAAGGATGTGTTAGGAAAAATGAAACAGCAGAGCAACTTTTCCCCTACTGCATAGCTTAGAGCAAATGATTGCAAACATAAAAGGACGTGTTAGGAAAAATGAAACAGCAGAGCAACTTTTCCCCTACTGCATAGCTTAGAGCAAATGATTGCAAACATAAAAGGATGTGTTAGGAAAAATGAAACAGCAGAGCAACTTTTCCCCTACTGCATAGCTTAGAGCAAATGATTGTAGAACTAGAAAATCGAGCCCTTTATGGTCACCAGAAATATCATCGGGGACAGGCAAAATCTTCTTGATCTGTATTTTTGTGTTGACACTTTCACTACAGAATAGATATGAATCTAGAAATGGCACAGTCTTTGACTTTTTGCCTTTTTACGATTAAAATTTTTGAAATGTTTACATATGCTTTCATAAAATTGAATGATGGCATTTTGTCCTTCTTTAGATGAGTTACTCTTCAAATGAATCACTAAATGAAGTACTCTTTAGACTCTTCCTGCATGTTTTACTTGTTTTGCAAAAGGGAAAAAAGCCAATAAAGGACTTACTATATCCAGAAAGAATGATTTGTGTTTTTGTACAAAAAGAGAAAATAGAAAGAAACAGGAAAAAGGAAGAATATAAAGAAACAGAAGAAATAAAGAAGGATAAAGAAATAGAATAGAACAAGTAAAATAAAGAAGAATAAAAGAAGATACAAAAGGAAATAGATAGAAAAGAGGAGAATAAAATAGAAACAAGAAGCATAAGAACCAACCTTGAAGGGCAGCCCGGAGGGGCTTCCATACGATAGCCACCTTCTAAAAGATGATAAACATCCGTGAGATCAACCCCAGGGTATGGAGACATTCCATAGGTAGCTAACTCCCAAAGCAGGACGCCAAATGCCCAAACATCAGACTATAAAGATAAGAGATAATTATCAGTAATTTTCCTATTAGACTTTTACTAATGATTTAACAAAGATTTGCCTTAGGCTTTGATGTTTACCAATGCAACTTTGAAAAACACTTTTTAATTTCCAGTGATATTTCTCCCTAAATCAAAAATAAAGACAACGGGTGAGGGATAAATCCATTAATGTAATTCCCTTTCATTTTACACTTATGAAATATTGGCAGCTGGTGTCTTATTACTGACTTCAATAGAGTTGACTGAGTAAAAGGCGTTGAGACCCCCCCCCCCCCACTGGTGACTTTTTATTATTTTTTATCAGCCTCACCAAACAGAACGGATGGTCATAGACCATTCGAGGAAGACTCAAGTAGCCTACTGGCAAAATAATTTCTAGTGTCCTTTATAGGTCATAACCTATCAGAGGGCACCGCTTTTGAAATTTTGTCGATTAATCCTGTAAAGTGCACCAACATTTTCTAATTTAATTATTAAGCACTTTATTAAAAAGTATAATTTTTTAAACCAATATTCTTAGGAACTCTATAAAATGATTTACAATTTTATAGTGCAATTTGTCAAAGTATTTGAGCGCTGTCTAACAAAAAAACACGTCTTCGGAGGGGAGCAAGATACCCACACCAACCTCCCAAAAAAATGAATGCGAGCAAAAGCATTCGATCAAGTCATGGCAAGCTTCTCTCTTTGATGTTTAGCCTGAATAGGAAGATTCTTGAACAGCTTTACGCACCAGCTGCTCTCTTTCACCTGCTGTATATGCCGCCGATACGGGATTGGTCCAATCAAACTGAGAAACTAAAACTCCGGTCTGTTTACTGCAAATATTTGAAATTTCTAGTTAGATACCCGCTCTAAGAAAGGAACATATTTGGTTTTAATATCCAAAAAAATGGTGGACCCGATTGACACTGTGTTGTCCTATAAAAGAAGTGCTGAAAAAAAGGCAATTGAATCATTGACCGACTTTTAATATATATATATATATATATATATATATATATATATATATATATATATATATATATATATATATATATATATATATATATATATATATATATAAGCGGCACAACAACTTTCTTCATTAGCACAAAACAAAAAGTCTTTTGATTTGCATTGAACATGCCTATAGATAATCTAGAATACGACAGATAGGTCAAAAAGAGAGAAATTGGGGAGGGCAAAAAAGTAGAGCAGGATTGAATTACCTTTGTGGAAAATTTATTATATGCTAGGCCTTCTGGTGCAGTCCATTTAATGGGGAATTTAGCACCAGCATGAGCGGTATAAGTATCATCTCTCATCAAACGAGCTAATCCGAAATCTGCAACTTTAACTAAATGGTTTTCACCAACTAAACAATTCCTAGCAGCAAGGTCCCTTAAAAAAAAAAAAATCAAACTAGCATTAGGAAATACACGAATCAAACAATTCAGAAAGGTTAAAATTTTAAGACAAGAAGTAAAAAAAATGGTAAACCGGACAATAAAACCTAGAAAAACAGAAACTAGAAGTAAACTAACCCTAAGTAAAGACATTTTTACAGAGATTTATAGGGTGTTTGTAAACCCGCACTAAATAACAATAATAAGAAAAAAAAGTACTCATCAGCAACCCCCCCCCCCCACCCAAAAGAAGGGAAGAATAAATATGTTCCAGTTGTCAGTTTCAAGCCGACAACTGCCTATAAATCTAATGGCATATCTCAAATTGTTTATTCTTTTATATTAAAGATTAAATTGACTTTTTTTGTACTAACTCATACACAACTAAAAAAAGAACATAACGAAATTACTTACTTCCTTCTCAAAAGCTGATACTTCAAAATTTGTATCTAAGGTAATTATAGCATAAAGCTCAACGCAGACAATAGAGGCTGCACCAATGCTATAAAAAGTTAAAACTCCAAAATATACAAAAAACTTGATAAACCACAAAAAAATATCGTTTAAAGGACACATAAATCGATAAAAGCTGAAGAATGATGAATCGGATGTCGGAAAAAATTCTAGCAGGCTGAAATAAATTCTAGCGGGTGGAATCACATTGCTGTCGCAATTAGCGATAAATGCGTTATTAGAAGGCATTATTGTTCTTATCTTACAGTTTTGACAATTCTCAACACCAGCATATCGTTTTTGAATTAAATCTTTCTTCATCGACTTAAACAATTCATTTCATGGGACGAGAAATGTGGACACAGGTGGAGGGGAATAAGAAATCCCCACCCTTAGATCGGTCTGAAGACCCTCCTCCCCGGAAAATATTGAGGCCTAATACACTTTTTCATGTTTTGATATTGCAGAGAGTAATAAACATTGCATAGCTGTTTCGTGATACCTCTTGAAGCCAGAAGATTACAGCCAGTACGGAAAGCACTTAAACAGCTGTGAAAATTACATTATCTTCTTAACATGCAAGCAGAAAAACAAATATTTTCCAAATATATTAGTAGTTTTTTTTCTTCAAAATCTACACTAGCAGACAAAACATAGCGATTTAAAAGGGCTTAGAATGCTCTAAAAATACATGCTCGAAGATAAAATGTAAAACAAAGCTGAAATTACCTTAAAAAAAATTTTTGAAATGGTTCAACAGTTTAGACAGGAGTGAGAAGGGTAAAGCACTCCTGAACACTAACACATGGCAACAATGTTAGCTTTTACAAATGTATTGGTTCTCCTTATATTGAAGGATTAGATCTTCATAAATCAAATCAAATTTTTGAATCAAAACCTCGTACGTTTTGTTGAATAAAAGATCATCGTAAGTTTCATTCTCTCTTCTGAGATAATGTAATTAGTAAATTGTGGTGGGATGAGCTCAACTGGATCCAGGCTCAGGGCTCAAAGGCAGATTCCCTCCACGACCCAGGCGGCTGAGCCTGCAGAGTCACACCAACGACCCCAAGCCACGCCAGGACTCGTTATTGGTAACACCAAGATTCCAACCTACGTCAAGAAGGACATAGGATTGCAAGTCCAGTGTGCCGTCCACTCAACTAGGGTGGCTCGAGATGATACAATACAAACTGCGATGAAATAATAAAAGAGAAAATTTATATGAGGAGTCTTACCTATGAATGAAATTATGACTTTCAAGGTAAGACATGGCTGAAGCTACTTGAGTGGCGATATAAAGGAGAACAACTGCACTGACTTCCTCTCTGCTGCAATGACGGAGGTAGTCCAGCAAGTTCCCATTAGTCATAAATTCAGTTACTATATAAAACGGCGGCTCTCGAGTGCAAACGCCAAGAAGCTGCACTAAATTCGGATGTCTCATGGCTTTCATTATCGCTGCTTCTTCAAGAAAATCTTCTAGTGCCATTGTATCATCCTTGAATAGATTTATGAAATAAGAACAGAGCAGAATAACATGTATTACGCAAAATCTAATAAATCATAGGCAGCGCATTCGCGCTGCCTAAGTAAAGAACGGTGTTGGCACAATGTAATATTATTATATATTTTTTTTCCTTTAGACCAGGGCGCTTCGTATCGAAGGAGATGTCGTCGAAACTTCGAAAAGGGCTCATTCAACTGGAAATTGGAGTGGCTTGTGCCCTTTTTAATAATCGAAAGGGATTCGAAGACAACTAACACCACTTCCATGCCCACAATTTCCCCAAAGACATCCAATCAAAATTTTGAGATAGCCATTTTGTTCAACGTAGTTGAAAGTTCTGTAAATTAGGTCTTTGAGGATGACGACCCCCCACATTCCTCAGGGCAAGGGATATAAGTTATGCCCTGGGGGCATATAAGGTTTTTATTGAAAGCATTTTCGTAGAGACTCAAAATAGGTCTCATTTGATTGGAAACTGAAATGGCTAGTGCCCTTTTTAATAGTCGAAAGTGATTGGAAGGCAACTAACACCCCTTCCACGCCCACCATTTATATAAACACATCCAATCAAAATTTTGAGATAGCCATTTTTTTCAAAGCAGTTGAAAGGTCGGGAAATTATATCTTTAAGGACGACACTCCCCCCAAAGCTCTCAGGGTAAGGGTTGTAAATTATGCTCTGGGGGCATTTGAGGTTTTATTGAAAGCTTTGTCGTAGAAACTTGAAAAAGGGCTCATTTGATTAAAAATTCAAAGTGCCAGTGCCTTTTTTAATAATCGAAAGTGATTGGAAGGCAACTAACACCATGCTCACACTTTCCCGACAAATCTGCCAAACTTTCTCTAAATATCGAAAAATACTCCCCCCCCCCCCCCGAGAAAATATTGTGAATTGAAGCCATCGGGTTTTAAGCTAGGTTTCGTCTGCTTATACTGGTTTTCAGTAAAATCCTTATACCTTTTTTAGCTGCTTATTGTAATTAAAATAAGATTATTATATCGCGATTGATGCATGAACACCTCGCATAGTTCTTTCCTTTATCCAGAAAATGACCTTGAGCACACAATTTATAGAGTATTTCATTCCTTGTCGTCCATCTTTGAAAAAAGTCCATTGGCTTTTGTCAAAAGATAAAAAGCCTGACTTCCGTACTAAAATGGGAGTAATTAGTTGTGACATAATTGGAGGTTAGTTCTCTTTCACCACCTGGGTTGATGGCTAAATCAAGAAGCGACTGAAGCTTGAATGAACTCATATTTCTGCAATGTGCGAAAACTAAATATAGACAGTCTTTTTTTCCACCACTTGGGCCTTGGTAAATGTATTTCCTTATGTGTTCCCAATATTTTTTTTTTCTTCTTTTTTTTAAACTTTTCTTAAAAATAAGACAAACATATGAATATTTAATTTTTAAAAATTTCTAACAAACCTTTAACGTCTTAACAGCGACAACCATACCATGGCGTTTCCAAAGTGCTTCATATACATCTCCATATTGACCACCGCCAAGTTTAGCTCTCATTATTATATCAGTTCTTTCTATTTCCCATTTATCAGGCTCTGAAAATATTAAAAGAAAATAAGAATAAAGTATAACAAGAGCGACAAGTTATATCCCCGTCCAGATGCTTTAATTGAGGGCCATCTTTAATAATGTTGGTACTAGTCCCTGAGATTTCCCACTAGATCCCACCTATAAATAAACTCTTTAATTGTAAATTTTCGACACGATTCTTTATAACATACAAGAAGGGACGTTGGCAGAGAGTTGAAGGTACAAGAGCAAGCAACTGAGCAATATTTAAACCAGTAATTTCTAAACTGGATAAAACAAAACCTGAGAATGTTACGCAGGACAATCAAGAGTACCAAGTATTCAATCAAGTGTATCGCGACTACAAGTGATCGAAACCCTCTCCCTCTGTGTACGTCCCTCGTAAAAATGTAGATGTACAGTTGCGTGATCAAGGCACCATGGTTCCGTGGTTAACAGAGCAAGCTTTCCCTTTGCTCCTTTCTCAGTAGTAGTATTAGAAAGTTCGCCCATGGTAGAAAAAATCCTCTTGTAAACCAAGACTGATAGATTTTTTTTCCGCGCTGATCAATAGTTTCTGTTGAGCTGATCAAAGCGTATGTCATCAATTTTTTTTGTTAAAAAAAAAAAAAAAAACCGTTCAAGATTCTAGATTTTATCGAAGACACAAAATAAACAAACAAAATAAAAACAGGGAGCTAAGCTCGAACAGAAGACAACTATTATCCAAAGAAACTTCATAATCCACCAAAAGACACAAATATAATAAAAAGAAAAAAAACATGACAACATAAAGCAGGAGAGAGACAAAGGAGGATACGCCAGATTGAACAATTTACAATATAATAATTGGAAAAAGAATTAAAATAAAACAAGGTGACCCTGTAATCAAGGGCAAATAATCTATTTTCTTTAAGTGATACAGATTTTATAGTTTCGGGGAGATGATAACTTCAGTGTTGTGGCACACATTAAAAAAAAAAAAAAAAAAAAAAAAAAAAAAAAAAAAAAAAAAAAAAAAATCGTGTTCAAATTTTAAGACAAGGGAGGGACTTGTAAGTAACAATTGGCGGTTACGCCCTGGTCATCTTTTTGATGAGGGGTTGGCTTAATTTGTTAGTGGGTGTACCTATTATTTTCCCACGATGCATTTGAGGATACGATATTTTTTTACATGTCCGGTACGGAGAGTATTTTTACTACGTGTAAGTAAAAATAGGTTAAAGAACACAGTCATCTTCTTGGTTATAGTTATAGAAACTTCTGCAAGTTAGTTACATTTGTTCAAAACAACTAGGACTTAAAATTCAGAGACATGTGAACGGAGTTCTAATCAAGAATTGGTCGTTAGACCACAATCATTTTCGAGGAGTAGGGGCTATATCCTTCTGCTAATTGGTTTATCTTTCTTTTATTTTTAGCAAAGTATACCTACGTAATGTGATTTTGAAAAGCGGTGGATAGCTTTATAGTACTAACTAGGTTTAATAGCATTATATTGTAAGTTTAGAATTATTTTATGAGGTATATCATTTAAAAGGTTTCGAGGGGCAAATAACTCCAGTTTTGCTGTACACGCTGTTTTGCTATAAGGCAAATAACTCCCTGCTATTTGCCTTGGAGTTAATGCTGTAACTCCCAGTATTATCCTAAGTATCTGCTGTAAGTCAGACTTAGGACTAAAAGACAATTTAGACTTGAAAACAGGATTCGGTTGTTGTTTTTAAAATGTTTATCTTTGTCGATGAACTTTTCATCGATAATTTAGAGACAATTGATGACAAAATAAGAGCCAATGAGACAACAGAATTCGAAACAGAATTCAGCTGTTGTATGCAACATGCTCATCTTTGTCGATGAACTTTTCATCAACAATTTAGAGACATTAGATGACAAAATGAGAGACAATGAGAACAGTATTCGGTTGTTGTTTGCAACATGTTCATCTTTGTCAATGTCCGTTTGCAACTTTTCATAGTTGGTGTACTTATTATTGGTTCTTAATATTTATTTTAGGCTAACGCAAGATATTTTTCTATTTTTCTTTTGTTTCCGAGACAATTGAGGGTAAGAGAATTTGTCTCCATGTGGTTAGCGAATATAAATAAGATGCACCAATGAAGTCGTTTCTTAATTATCATTAAATAAAAAAAACAAGTTTTTTAAACTGAAAGTAAGGAGCGACATTAAAACTTAAAACGAACAGAAATTATTCCGTATATGGAAGGGGCTTTCCCCTCCTCAACGCCTCGCTCTTTACGCTAAAGTTTTTTATTGTTTTAAAAAATAAAGTTTTGAGACAGAGTCAAACTTTAGCGTAAAGAGCGAGGCGTAAAGGAGGGGAAAGCCCCTTCCATATACGGAATAATTTCTTTTCGTTTTAAGTTTTAATGTCGCTCCTTACTTTCAGTTTAAAAAACATGTTTTTTGTATTTAATTTGTGAACGTTTTTTAATTAATGCAGGTTTTGATTTTGGCTCACCGTGCATGAATAATTAAAACGAAATTTGCATATTAATTTTACTTTTATTTGGTTAAATGGCTTTCTCGAAACTTGTTGAATTTTATTTACGAATGTTTTTATTAATAATAAATATACGTAACTTACGAATTAACTTACGTAACGAACTTCTATATTCATATATTTTTAATACGTATATTAGGGGGTTTGCCCCCTAGTCAATACCTTGCTCTTTAAGCTAAAGTTCAAATTTTTTTCCAATTCTTTAAAAATCACCCCTTAATCACAAAGGCCGTTAATTAGAATAGATAGCTCTTTTGAAAGCACTAAAAAAAACTATAGCGTAAAGAGCGAGGTATTGACTTGGGGGAGAACCCCCTCATATACGTAATAATTTCTGTTCTTTTTAAGTTCTAATGTTGCTTCTTACTTTCAGTTGAAAAAACTTGTTTTTTTAAATTTAATTTCTGATCCCCCTTCATAGAAATCTCCCTTACCCCAAAGAAACATCCTCCACGGAAAGATTCTCCCGAATAACCCCCTCGTTCAGCCCCCCTACCTGTAAAAAATTCTTCCTGAAAATGTCTGTATACTTCTCAATAACCAATACAATATGTAAGCAATGGGCAAAGTTCATAACTTGCAGCCATTCCCCTGGGAACTGTGGGGGATTAAGTCATCCTAACAGACATATTTATTAGATTTTTGACTATGCTGAACAAAATGGCTATCTCAAAATTTTGATCGGGTGACTTTGGGAAAAAAATGAGCATGGGAGGGGGCCTAGTTGCCCTCCATTTTTTTGGTCACTTGAAAAGGGCACTAGAACTTTTGATTTCCGTTCCAATGAGCCCTCCTACAATATTCTAGAACCACTGGGTCAATACGATCACCCCTGGGGAAAAGAAAAAAAAAAAAAAAAAAAAAAACACGCACCCGTGATCTTTCTTCTGGCAAAAAATGCAAAATTCCACATTTTTGTAGATAGGAGCTTGAAACCTCGACAGTAGGGTTCTCTGATACACTGAATGTGATGATGTGATTTTCATTAAGTTTCTATAGCTTTTAGGGGGTCTTTTCCCCTTTTCTCGAAAATCAGCCAAATTTTCTCAGGCGCGTTACTTTTGATGGGTAAGATTAAACTTGATGAAACTTATATATTTGAAATCAGAATTAAAATCTGATTCTTTTGATGTATCTATTGGTATCAAAATTCCGTTTTTTAGAGTTTCGGTTACCATTGAGCCGGGTCGCTCCTTACTTACAGTTCGTTACCACGAACTGTTTGATAATAAATAGTAGCTGTAGCAATATGATTCTTAAAATTATAGGGATAGATATATAGTACTAATTAGCACTATAAGATGATATTATAAATCTTAATCTTTAACGATTAAAAAGGATGAGGTTCATTTGGCTACACAGTCAACATAATATTTCTAAATCCCTTCCTCAGATACCTGACCAAAGTTGCTCCTGCAATGCTTTTATTGGCAAGGTCAACAAAGGGTTACTGCAACACTTAACGTTGCCTAGGCAACGTGAATCTAGTTAATTTTCGGTTGTCGTCATCTAGGTATCCGACTGCACTTTATTGACTATTCAGGTCTCAACTATGACTGCTCAATGTCGGCCAAGGATTTCAATTACTTAACTCTGCGAAGAAAAAAGAAAAACAAGGCTATGTCCAGCTCAAGAAGTCCCTCTACAAATATTTCAGCTCGTTGGGGAAAGGACAGGATACAAATAAAATAGGACGAGGCCCATTGACGATGAGACTTTATTAATGCTTTGTTCTAATTAGCATTAATGTGAGCCGATGCTCCGATCCCCACGACTCATCAAAGGACTCTCCCTGTCAGTTGTCCCCTAAATGTGCTAACTGTGGTGGAGACCATGTGTCATATAGTTTGCGATGTCCCAAGTTGCGTGCTATTGCTACCAAAGGTATTGCCAAATGATATCTTTGCCTATCTCTATTTGTTCTTTTAATATTAATGGGACCAAAGATAAGGACATTTGTATTGATAATCTTCTTGATACATTTGATGTAGTCCTTTTTCAAGAACATTTATTGCCGGCTGTGAGCGTAAATTTTCTTCCACGTAGCCCCGGCCACATGGTTTTTTCTACAAATGCCCGAAGAGCTCGAGGTCGTCCCTCCGGTGGGTTGGCTTGCCTGCTGAATCGGAAACTCTCTTCCCTTTCCCCACAGTGTTACGGATCTGATGATATTTATTTAGCCGTCAGGATTGGTGATCTTGTACTAGTTAATGTTTATTTGCCGCATAATAAGAATAATCTTGCGTCATTCACCCATTTTGTTAAAGCGTGCAAAAAATTGAATAATTTGGTATCGGGTATTGAGAAACTTGGTTATGATTGGCTACTAATGGGTGACATGAACTGTGACATGACAATGTCCTCCCCCCGATCCGATTCACTGCTGGAGTGCCTCCCCCTTGGTTTCCGGATTCTGACAAAAGATCTTCCATTTACTTACATACAAGCCAGCGGCTCCCGGTCTAACCTTGACCACTGTGTATGCTCTGCTGGTGTTACAACTTCAACTGTCCACGTTGATAAAGATGAAAGATATTATGACCACATACCCATATCTCTGTGTGTGTCAGTCACATCTAAACTAGTAATAAATACTCCCCAGTCCGTAGAAAAAAAGTGGTTTCAACGACGAACTTGGAATCGTTGTGATTGGCCTCTATATGTGGCCATGCTTGCAAGCCTGCTGAGTACCATTAATGTGCCTTATAACCTCCTCTGTTGCGGAGTTACCTCACCCAGTGCTCGTTCGCAATTGAATACACATTATCATCAAATCATTTTATGTTTGAAAAAAACCGAACAAGTAGCTGTCTCAATTGAACATATTTGGTCCAACACGCAAAAGTTTGTTTGGAATTATGACCCTCTTTTGAAAAAAGTGAAAAATCAGGCCAAGCTATGGTTACGTATTTGGATTGCTTGTGGGCGTCCCTCTCGTGGTACTGTTTTTGATATTAAACGTAAAACGAAAACGGCTTATAAAAGACAACTGCGGTCCGTCCGTGAAGCTGGAGTTAATTTTCCAAACAGTTCGGAAGAGTGGAAGTTTGTGACGAATTCTTCTAAGTTTACTGATTATAAGAGTGATAATGTTCCGCAATCAGCTTGGGTCCAACATTATTCTAATATTTTTTCCCGTGTTAATTTCGCTGTACATAGCCGATATTCCCAACTCCTAGCTAAGTACCTTCCCGAAAAAATGCAACAAAAGCACGTCCCTCCTGTGTCAGCTGATATAATTACTGATTCGATCAGGCGGCTGAAGTCTCAGTCTATTGATATTGATGGTATAAGTGTTTTTCATTTACGGAAAGATTCTCGGGAACTAGTAAAACATTTGCAGCTACTTTTTCAAATGTGTCTTTGCTGTTCTTTAGCGCCTGATAGTTTCCTATGTGGTACTTTTACCTCAACTGTAAAGAGAGGAAAAGACGTAAATAAATGTGATTCTTATAGGCCTATGACTGTCGCCTGCAATATTAGCAAACTTTTTGAATATGTGCTTCTTCCTTATATTATTGATTTTGTGAATTATGATGCTAATCAGTTTGGATTTAGAAAGGGGATTTCTTTTCAACATGCACATCGGGTGCTTTCTCTCCTTTTAAGGATGCACAAACGAAAGGTCAATCATTACATATTTGTGCTTTAGACATATCTAAAGCTTTCGACAGTGTTGTGCACCCTCAGGCTTTTTATTCTTTACATCAGCTTGGTATAAACCCATCGATTATTTCTCTGCTACGTTTTTGGTATTCGAATTCATATGTGAGCCATTCGATTTCATCCATTGAAATCGAATGGATGTGCTTTTGGAAATATTCCTGTTAAATGCGGGGTTAGGCAAGGAGGAGTTCTTTCGCCTCATATTTTTAATGCTTGTATTTCGAGTGTGATTAATAAGATTCCCTCCAGTTGTTTTTTTTGGTTTTTCGGAAGTGTCTTATTTAGCATATGCTGATGACCTCCTCCTGATTAGTCGTTCCAAAAGGAGGCTTGAACGGAATGTTAGCATGGTTGGATCTATGCTTAGTGAAATAGGCCTATCATTAAATACTTCGAAATGTGAATATTTACTCTTCAACGCTGTTAATCCCCCTGCTACTCCCCTTGCTTGCAACACCTTTATGGTACCTAGTGTCCCTGTTATCAAATGGCTTGGTATTTCCATATGTGAATCCGTAGGAAGCATCCGGCGTAAATTTATTTGTGATTCGAAGGATAAGCTTAAAGCTGGCTATGCGAAAATAGTTGCAAACCATGGACGTTTTAATAGGCATGGTCTTGCTAAACTCTACTTTAGTTTCTGTGATCCTGCGATTTTATCCGCTTCTGGGCTGTATCCGCTTTTTATTAAGCATGATCTGAAACAAATAAAGGTCAATTATTTTAGATACTGTAAGTTCCTATTGTATTTGCCACTTGCTGTGTGCAATGGGCGCCTTGTTGGTCGTTATGGTGCAAGAGAAATTCCGTCCTCGCTTGAAACGGTGCAAGCGAAGATCAGTCAGGATGCTAGTTTTCGGTTGGGCCCACATCACAGTCTTATCCGTTTTTTTTATTAGTGATTATATTTGTGGTTAGATTGTCGTTGTTCTTTTTCTTTTTGTGTTCATTCTATTGTTGGACCTTATTCATCGTATGGTTGCATAATGCATACTATGTACTAGTAGTTTTATTTAAAGTTTTAGAAAGGTCCAAATTTTACAGAATAAAATAGTTTATATTTTAGGTTATTATATTCGGTTTGAAAATAGCACGTTGAATTGATTTACAATCTTGAAAATTTTAAATATTTATTAGTTATGGGATTACCAGTTAGCAATTTTTATTTATCAATGTTTGAATAAGTGTTCACCGGAGGTATTTTGGGAAATTTTTAAAGCTAACTCATCTTATCACTGTTATGAGACTAGAAATGCGAATGACCTTGCATCTGAGCTTCGGAATACTCAACGTGCTGCGTTTCTGCCTCGTTTTGCGGGACTGGGGGTGTGGAATTCCCTCCCGGATGCTATTAGACAAGTTGATAATGTAAGCCAGCTCAGGAGTAGATTGAAGCGTTACCTTTTGGGTTATAATCTGAATGATTAGAATTTTAAATTTGATCAGTGTTTGGTATGAAAATTGGTTGGACAGACAAAGGTTGCATTTTCGCAAAATTACCCAGCTAAAGTGCACGGATTTGGCTCTATATCTTAGCCTACGCTTATTTATTCTGTCATAGTTTATTTAGTTGGATGTATCTTTTTTTTTTTTTTTTTTTTTTTTTGAGTGGATGTTTTAAGGATGATGTGTGATATTTCTCACTTGCGATTTCTAGAGTGTAATACTTTTAGAGTAGGAGATGTTTTTTATGTTGATTTAGTTCAAGTGCTGATTTTTTTCCCGTAAAGAGATAGTTTTTATGTGGATGTAGAGCTTTATAATAATGGATTTGCAGCCATCGTAAACAAACCTTCGGGTTTTTGTAGATGGACGCTGTAAATTTTTTTGTATTTTTTATGCTAAATAAATTAATTTGAATTTGAATTTTAATTTGTATTACTCCACTATTTTACATTTATTGTACAGTGGGTTAAAAATAAAATAACAATAAAAAATAATGAGATTTTCACCCCTCTCATCATCAAAGTATGATCCAATAGAAAAAATTATCCAAAAATCAAAATAAATATTATAAAGATTGCAAAACAGATGTTTAAATTTATACATTTCAAAGTAAAATCATCAACATACATCCACGTCAGCTCTCTGTCTATAGAAATGCTGTTAAAGGAAAAAGATGCAAACATATTTTATTTCCACGCCAAATGCTTACCAGGACTTAGCGCAAATACTGTTGGCTTGTGCTTCTTAGGGGCAGGGTAGAGCAACAGCGTAATCAGTCCGTCAGCATTCAATGAATGGTGATGCACCAGTTCGGCTAAGGTGTTAAATCGACTATCAGATGTAACAAACACTCGACCTTCGCTATCTTCACTAATGCGATAATGGTAGACACGTCCTTCATACCTAAAAGACAAAAGATATTCACATTCTTTATCTGACATTTTAACTCTTTCTCCAACTTTTAAGCAATAATATAGGAAGGAGAAATGTTTCAAGCGGACAATGTTAAGCTTGACGTGCAGAACAGTTTTTAAATGTTACGACTCCAGCGTCATTTTTGGCTACTTTTGGTTCAAAAGAGCGTTTACATTATTACAACGAGTGAGATACTTGTAGACTATATTCGCTACCCTATCGTAATGCGATAAAAACCTTCACTAATGGGATAATGGTAGACACGACCTTCATAACTGAAATAAAAAAAAAATATTCATATTCTGTATCTTACTTTGTAACTTTTCTCTTTTAGCCCATCTATTAATATACTTTTTATGTTTGTAATTCTATCCCTATGCAAACTAAAATATTAGAAATCTAATGCCGGATATTTTATCGATAGCGAAGCCAGGATTTCATTTTTGAAAGGTTTAAAATTATTTGAGAACTCCACCTCTGGAGCGTATCTTTCTATAGCCATTAATGCTATTACTACTAACAACTCACTGAAACACCAAGCCGCCAAAGGCAAAGACAGCAACGGACGCTCCTCCTCCATCCCGGTCTAATTACACCTCCCTCTTTCGAAGCCTCATTCAAACCCTTACTAGCTGAAAATATCCAACATTGCTCAGAAATTTAATAATGGGTCATTAAATGCGTTCGGTACCCAATGTCTAATTTTCAGATCTTCCTCCTAGATTCCTTTAATCTTTTTAAATCCTTATATTCCCGAGTAAAGAGATTTTGAGACAAATTAACTACGACCTCAACTAAATTCTCTTCAAAGAAAATTAAGAAAACTGTCTCATGAATTATAATATAGCATTTCATTTGTCCAAGCCCTGGATAGCACAAAAGAGGTACACCAAAAACAGAAACATTATTTCTCAATTCTCCCAAATGGGTGGGGAAAATAAGCAAAATACTTGGTAAAGAGTGACGCATACCACACCCTAATTATCAGTATAGCATTACACAAATATTGAAAGCGATACCATATATACAGAGATAAATTAAGAATATCAAAAATACAAATTCCTCTTTCCAGGTCATTAGAGGAGGGATTTCCTATAATAATAATACAATGGTGCCCCATTGCCAAGAGAATTGGAAAATTATTCCGGTTCAGAATACCCCTCAAAGGCCCAAATGAGATTAGGAGGAAAAAACCATGATATAGGTCAATTTTGAGTAGAAAATTCTTAACTATAAAAAAACTTGACATAGTTAAAGATAATAGCATTATACGCCGTGTCAAGCATAATTTAAATGATTGAACAAGAATCTCTCAGTCCCTCTCCTTCTCCCCATCCCCTCCTTCTTGACCGTTGCCGGCCAAAAAGGGTGGCATATGCTACAAGCACCTCAAACGAAACATTATCCATTATCCCCCCCCTCTCTCTCTCTCTCTCTAATGGATCCAGGTTTTTCCTGGAGGAGGAATTCGAGAGGAGAGGATTTCGAGAGGAGGAGGGTTAACAAACAATCCTCAGTCTTACTAAGCAGCACTTGGTCGTTGATCAACTTTGGAATTCCTTACTAGAGCAAAGTCGGAGGCTCCATCCTGGCTGAGTAGCCTAAAGACCCAATGTGGTGTCATGTTTTGATATTAAGTTATCGCCCATAAAAATTATTTCTGATTATATGTAAATGATAAATAAAATTTTTTTCGAGAAAAAAAAAAACAAAGCCAGATCAATGTAATTCAACATCTGAGGAAGAAGACACCTATTGCCTCCAAGATTCAAGAGAGAACGGGATAGTTCTCTCAAAGACCACCAAGAATAAAGTACTCGTCGAACAAGACAATGGCAATATAAAGATTCCATCAAGAAAGGAGATTTCCTTTAGAGTCACAAAATAATAAGTTGTATCCAGGAATGGTTATAAAATTGATTATGCTGATATCACGGTTGACTGTGTGCCGCTACCTGAAAATCCTTGAAAGCGACTGGCAATAAATTATATTTTGCATCAAAAGTGGTGCAAAATAAAAAAAAAAATGATAACACCACCTAGCCCAATCAAAACAGTTTTTTTTTTGTTCATCGTTAAACATTTAAGGTTTTGTAAATCTATTTACAGAGCAACTATTTTTTTCCTCGATTTGAATTTTAATACCACTCTCTACTTTTCATTGAAAAGCCTTTTTTAGTGTTTAATAAATTGAAAATATGACACGATGAGAAAACTCTGAGAATAAACGACATCAAAACAAATGTTAAGTCAAAATGGAAATGATTTTCACAGCACATTAAGCTCTCAAACCTGAATCTATAAGCATATTATAATATCAACTTAACCGATAATATTCTGGTCAATGGAATGGTAATATTCAAGTCTAAGTAATGATAATATTCTACGGTGGAATTTTCTATCATAAATACTAGGAATAAAGTATAGCTAAGCTTAATCTTCATGAACCAAACCATTTTTCATATCTGACTTCCAAGGATTCAACATTGGAATTGAACATTGGTTCAAAAATTTATTGCCTCGATGGAGATATTTCTCCCGAATCACACAGGAGTTTGAATGTATGTTTTGTGCAAGCCTGAACAGGTTTACTAACTAACTTTAGATGAAGACCTTATTTTCATCAAGACAAAGTTTTTAATATTAAATATTATTTAATTTTCAACGTTTAGTATAATACTTGATATACAATAAGGATATGCGATGTCACAAAAATACTCAGCACAGCAATTATTTGGGCAAGAGAGCAAACGGAAATAACTGCTCAATTATCCTTATCTTTTGCTACAAACAATATTGTTGCTGTCTAGTTTTCAATTTTCACAAAAAGAAAACTTGGTTCAGGGAAAGAAAGTACTTTGAAAGCCGTAATCTTACCATGTTTATTTTTTTTATTTTTAGTATAATATTGAATGCACATAAATGATGTAAATAAGCAAAGCATTTGATACACAAATTATATAAAATATTTAAACTAAATAACATCACTTATCCAGCAGCCAGGGAACTCAATAAATTCATTACAGGGAAACAGCAAAACAATTATTTTGTCAAGACAGTAGAGATAACTATACGCTCAGTTATTGCTGCCTTTACAACCAAAAACATTGCTGGCTCTGCGAGACCGTATCCAGAGGGCGAGGTGTTTGATCCCCCCCTGTCCGACTCACAAAACAGTAACTCGGGACAATGTGAATTTTCTCAGAAGGTCATTAATGAAACATTATTATTTAGAGAAGTTTCGCGATAAAAACGGTCATGTTAAGGGAACTTGGCAAGTGATAAATGAGGCACTACGCGGTAATAACATTATAGATCCAGTGGATGAACATGAACTCGGTGAAAAACAAGTTAAAGGTAAGAAAGGTGTTTGTGATGAGTTTTGTAAATATTTTTCAAATGTGGGAATTGACGTTAAAAATGATGTTGCTGACCATGGGTATAAAAATGAGCTTTTCATGGTCGTTCCATGAAATTCGTAAAGTGCACTCAGTCTGATCTCGAGGACGCACTAGGAACAATAAAATCAAATTCAGCAGGAATTGAAGGTCTTAGCCTTAAGGCATTTAAGGCTGTCGCTGCTTACCTTTTGCCTTGTCTTCTATACTTGGTGAACCTATCTATGGAAAAAGGTCAGTTCCCAGATGCTTTAAAATAAGCAACAATTATACCTTTACATAAAGGTGGTGACAAAAGAGAAATGTCAAACTGGAGACCTATATCGATTCTGCCACTGTTCTCAAAAATATTTGAAAAGGTTGTTCATAAGAAACTATATTCCTACCTTAATTGTCTTGGGTTTTTATGTGAAACGCAATTTGGATTCCGGAAATCTCATTGTAATAGTCATGCAGTGCACCATCTTCTTAATGTTTTAAACAATGTATTTGAGAGTGGCTCTACTCTTTTAACTATTTTTATTGATTTTAAGAAAGCTTTTGATACCGTTGATTTTGAGCTGTTGTTAGATAGGATGTCACATTTAAGGATAAAATGAAATTGGAGTGATTGGTTTCGTTCGTATTTGCATGGTAGATCAATGTGTGTAGTAGGGGGATATTGTCAGTTCACCTCGTCCTGTACTATCTGGAGTACCGCAAGGTTCTGTGTTAGGTCTACTTTTATATTTAATTTATGTTGACAGATTACGGTTCTACATTACTAATGCCGCCATAACATCCTTTGCGGATGACACAGCTATAACGATTGCTAGAAAGGCTTTGAGTGAGCTTGTTTCAAAAGCAAATAAAGTGCTACTTGACCTGCATGTTTTTACTAGTCTTAGTTGCTTAGCAGTGAATGCGAGTAAAACTAATTACATGATTTTTAGTCGTACTGGAGTTATTGATAATGTTTTCGGTTTGGTTAATTTTAATGGTACGGAGATTAAGCAGATATTTGATACACGGTATCTTGGTTTTCAGACTGATTGCAATTTAAATTTGAAAAAATATAGTGAAGCTGTATTAGTGAAAGTTGTACGGGGGTTAGGGCTGATTCGTAGATTTAGACAGGGTTTTTCTGTCTCAGTTTTGAAATTTTTATATAATTCACTTATTCATCCTTACAATATATACGGTTGTTCTGTGTAGGCTAGTAATTTTGTTGTAAATTTTAAACGGATACAAATTGTACAGAATAAAGCACAGCGCCTGCTCGGTGATTTTGAAAAATGTGAACGTACAATGGATTGTTATCGCCATTTTAATATTGTAAATGTTGGGCAGTTGAGGGATTATCAGACCGGTATTTTCGTGTATCAGTGTTTAAATAAATTAGCACCTAATTATTTTTGTCATGTTTTGTCATCGAATTCTACGTACCATTCTTATGATACAAGGAATTCTGCGGACCTAGTACATGAGAGACGACACACTGCTAGGTTTAGTTTTGTATTTAGGCATGTGGGTGTTTCGGTATGGAACAGTATTCCGGAAAGCACTAGGATGGCTGAGAGTGTGTCCTCTTTTAAAATTAGGTTAAAGAATTTCTTTATGAATAAGGATGGGTGAAAGGAGGGGGGCTGTGTTCTGTCTTCTATCTTGTGTAAATATTAGTTTGCGGTTCCCATGAGGTTTATTTCTTATTTATTTATATGATTGCAGTTTTTTTTTTTCAATATGTAGTAAGTGAGTAAAACAGTGAGTTCTGCCACAAACAAATCTGTATAGATTTTCACATGGTAGGTCTGCTTGATATGATTTTTTGTGAATATTGGTCTGTAATAAAAATGAATTTCTCTCTCTCTCTATATATATAAAAAAAAAAAGCATATAAACAAACTTTTGATGCGTTTTGTATTTTTTTGCAAACACCCATCCCCGGAAAAATATCCCCCCCCCGCCCCGAAATACTGCTTTCGCTTAGTTGAAGAAAGAATCAGTTTTGCTCTTATCTCTTTGTAATCTATAATCTTTGCTAATACGAATGAAATCCACCAAACATAAAACTTACTATTAATAACCCCTTTCATTAGGTTTTAAATATAGTTTTGTCACAGTTAGAAAAATTAGTAAGCTTAGAATTACCACAGAGACATTACTTTGAAGAAAACGTTTTGAAACGATCAATAAATATTCTCGAACCTGTAAAATGTTTCGGAATTACTTTGGCGTTTCACCAAAAATAAGAAGAAAATAATCCGGAAGAAACGGTTAATTGAAAAATTACAGCTTGCTAGAAATTATCTTTAGTCATAATTATCATACCATCTTGCAATGCATATTTTGAATTATACTTGAAAAAAAAGTGAAGAAAAAACAGAGAGTTGAATAAAAAATTCGTGACGTCACCTGTTCATTTGCGAACAGTTCTTTGCATGGAGATGTTAAAAAAAAAGGTTTCAGAGAGACAACTAAAAAACATTCGTTTTTGAAAATTTTTCACTTCTCGGTTGCAGAAATGGCAAGAGATTAAAGGATTGAATACCGGTTTTACGTTATACGTTATAAAAACCGTTATGCGCAGGGGGCGGAGGAAGGGGGACATTCGGGCTCAAAATCTCAATGGTAAAATTTTAACAATATTTTCGATTAAAATCACCGATTTTTTTTATCTTTAAAAACAATCAGGCAACAATCATGTCATGAAATTAAAGGAATTTCCATGTGTTTTGCATTGAGATTCTAAAATAAATGTTCAAAATTTCTTTAAGTGCAATTGCGGGTGAGACTTACCTGAGAGATATACTCCTCTGCCCAGGACTAGACTCACTTTCACGGACAAGAAAAGATCCATTTATACCAGAGCTTAGTAAATATTCGGCAGCGTTCCGAGAGATAGGTCCATGGTACCAGCTATGCTTTTCTAAGCTATTTGCCGGTGTTACGTAATTAGATGGCACCCAACCAATTTTTCCTGAACTCGCATGCGCTTCACACCATTCTCCAGACTTGTTGTAGCTTAATATTCGAACTTGTTCTCCTACGGCAAAGAAAAATAATTATATTATTACAAAAATTAATAGTCCATTCTTAAGAATAAGCTGACGTAACGCTTACTGGCTTATAAATTTTAAAACCTGTTTGTCATACAATTAGTTTTTCAACAAAAAAGGAATTACAATAAAGCTCATTAGGCCACGTTATCCTTTAGCAATCCAATAAAACAACACCCATCTCCTAAAGTAGCATTTGTAAGCAAGTCTAGATAGAATTCTAGGCCGAAACATGGATGTCGGATCGACCAGCTACATATTTAGACATGGAAGCCAAGCTAGACTTGCCAGAAACGGATCTTTCAAGCTTAGATTTACGAAGGATTGCGAAACAAACAAGAACATTGACAATCCTAGAAATAGAGTTAAGACTAGAGCAGGATGCTTCGCTGTAGCTTACTTCAATCAAGCACTAAATTTCTCTTCTTGACGAAAGTTGACTGGCCACATATGTCTAGCCAGATAGTTTCCAGGAAGGAACTAAAGCCAGACATGCATATGAACACAACTTTATTTTTCAAACTAATTGAAAGAACTTCAATAAATAAGGCATAATAACCAGATCTCAACATGTGCATTTTTACTCAAACATTACTCACACTGTAAAATTTTTATTGTATGAAAGCTTTGACTATATACTATTTACCCTTTTTTTATTTTCAGAATAACTCACTTTTAGGGTATAAATCAGTGAGAGGATGAACGAAAATCCAAATCTCAGACCAATACCAAAACTAGACACATGGGCAAACAGTGTCATAATGTACAAATGTAGGAACCTTTTATCTTTACATTTACCTTTAACCTTTAAATTAAAAATATAGATATATAGTTTTCATTTTCTTCAAGGGGCTTAAGTTCCCTAACTGAACTAGGTTCCAATATAAAAAAACGGTAAATACTTATAGGTTGTGTAGGATTCTTTCAAGCATTTTTTTTTTTTTTTTTTTTTTTTGTCACAGGGATTTCACTTCCCATAAGAGGCCCTTCGAGAATGGCTCTAGCCCTTGAGGCCCCCAAGTTTGCATTTGTGATTACCAGCAAAGAGAAATTAGTCATAACCATATTTAACTAAGCGTCATGATTTTCTGCTACCCACATTCTTTTGCGTATAAAAAACTGATGCCAGAATGTTTTAGAGCAGCCAAAAAAAGGAATGAAAATCCTTGCATGACTTTGATTTCAAAGACGTGCTGAAATACGCACGAAAATTATTTTGATTTTTGATGCCCGTAATGCAATATCGGCTTCAATCTCAGGCCTCCCGCTAGATTTTTTGTGAAAAATATGAACTTTATGAACTTTTAACCACAAAAATATGAACTTTATGAACTTCTGATTGCGCTTTCTATGAACCTATTATGAACCTAAATTTACGATATGTGCACCTCAGAAACTGTCCGTGGACACAAAAGGTGGTAGTTGGTGTGCAAAAATTTGCACATTAGGGGGGTGGGGGTAATTTTGTTTCTGATGTAAATAAGAGGTAATTTTGAACTCCCCCCCCCCAATGTGCAAATATATACCCTGAATTGGTATATATAGGGGTGGGGGCTAAAATTTACTTCCAACAGAAATGATTATTATATTCGTAAAGAGCATAAAAAAAGGCATCGAGTGGTATATTCACTTTAGTCGTAGCTCAATAATATGATTTGGTAAATTTTTACCCAAAATACAATAGTACAAAATAGTCCACTCTACTTGTTCCTTTTTTGGCAAAACATGACGAAATTAAGGACGACTTTCGTTTGTTTACCCTGCTCTGTATCCACTCAACCTCTCTGGCTGCCTCATTTTCTTCGCGCATCTTCCGGCTCAAAGCCTCGATCACATTTTGTGCGAGGCTTATTTCTACAAAGTCTTTGGCATCCATGGCTTTTTTCAGCCTCTTGAAGAAGCCTTTCTGCTACTTGTCTCTTCTCCTTTTCAACTGACTTCTTCTCAATCAAATCTTTTTCCAGGTGTTCAATGGTCTTCTTCTCAGATAACATCCTCTTTTTTTCCTCTTCTTCTTCTTTCCTTTTGGACTCCTCTTCAGCCTGTCTAGATCGCTCCGCTTCCAGGTACAGTTTATAGCTCTGGCACGCATTTCGCCGCAAATTCAACAGTTCTCTGGTAATAGGGACTATCTCGCGCCTGTTCTCAAACTTCTTTAGAGCTTCAGATACTATCAGTCTGCTATTGAGCATTTTGACTTTCATTGATGATTTTTCCTCGGTCATGATCCGTCCTGACCGGAAAAAATCACGTTCAACGTCAGCGTTACCATGCGACATGCAGAGAGCTGCTTTTACTATCTTTGAAACAAGGGGATATTTTGTCTGTCCTTGATGGTTTTTCAGACTAAAAACCGAGTTCCATAAAATATCAATCCTCGCTGAAGTCAGGTTCTTAGGCACACTCGGTTCCAGCTGGAGCAAGTTCCATTCGTCACTGGCAGCTTCAGTATTCACACGGAAAAGCATAAATCCAACGATTTTCACAAAGTCGTTTGTTCTTGTCTCAGGATTCGAATCATCCAGCCGCACCGGAAATGCTGAAGGGCACTTTGACCTAGTGATTTCTCTTCAGTATGGCGGCAAGCGGTCAGGTAAGCAGTTCTGGCACTACTCCTGAAGTTCAGATCATCAACTTTTTGTACCTTCGACAGACATTCTTTCACGCCGTCACCGCGGGCTATTTTATCGGATGGAAGAAAATCCCCACTTGAATTGGAGAGCTCAGAAAAAGTTTTTCCCTTCTGAATATCAGTCAAAGCACTTTGCTTGACAAAACGGCTGGCGGTCATCATTACTAATCGACGCATTTCGTCACACAGAATGTTGATAAGTGGTTCTTCACGTTGAAACAACTCTGTTAACTGAGCAAATGGCTTTCCGAAAGATATGACAAAGAGGACTAACGCTTTGGTTGTGGTACACTGGAGACTACTAGAAATCTCTCAGTATCCGCTAGACTTCATCAATTCTGGTCTTTTCTTTGAGATGAATTTCAAGAAATACACATCGAGAGCATCCCATTGCTCATCAAGTCTCTCAGCTGAAACAACGAGGGCTAGTCATCGAATTGGCACATGTTTCAGGAAACCATGTGGAGGAAGCTTGAGATTCTCCTGGATGGTACCAAAGTCTTCTAAACGGGCAGGCCAACCACTAAAGAAATAGAAAATTCGATTCGCAAAATCGGAAACTTTGGATCCGTGATGGTCCAAACCTTTCAAAAAAGCGTTGTGGACTATGTGTATGTTGCCTGTCCCAATGTCAGCTAGGCCTCGGTCACTGCGCACAGTTCTAACTTCGGAATCAAATAACCTCCAAACTTTCTTGTTGACATTAGGTCCGTCACATTCCCAGCATCAAGACTTGACGGAGATCAAGGTTAGCATCCTTTAGAGCTTGTAGTAGGTGCTGGTATAAATCTTCCATTTTTGCGTGTCCTATGAAAAAGGACTGTAGGTGGCGTACAGAGACTCTTTCTTCGGTCTCCAACCAGTATCTAATCATGATATTCAACTCCTTTGCACCTTTGGCATTTGTAGTCTCATCGTAAAGCAACGCCAAGTAAGAAGATCCAATGTCGCGTAGAAGGTCCTTGCAAAAAGCATTAGTGTGAATCCATGTAAAAAACAAAAGAAAAAGAAAAAAATAGAATAATCAATCAACTTATGATCTTCTGCCAAGAAGTTATGTTACAGCTCATAAGCTTAAATCAACTATTTAGGAATATTACTACAAGAAAACTCTATGAAGGTAGCAAAGACTCAAGCCAAAAAAAGGAAAAGACTAAAAGATAGCTTAGTACAAGAAGATATAGGGGCCAAATTAGATGTAACAAATTAGAAACCAAATTATATGTAACAATGTCTTTTTGAACAGAAGAAAATGTATGTTCACAAAACATGCTGAGTGTTACAGTTTGAAAGGTTCTAAATAAAACTCTTGCACCTACATTTGCTTTGCTTGTCCTTTATAAGGAAAAAGACACCAACCGCAAGTGCTTTCCAGCTGATGACAAGAAAAATATGAGCTTTATGAACCTTTTTTCTAAATCATGAACCATTTATGAACCTAGGTTAAAAATATGAACTTTTTTCATAATTATGAACCCAGAGGGAGGACTGCAATCTTCTAATAAAGAAAACTTAAAAATCATTATAACCAGTTTTGATGAGAGTCAAACACGATTTATAAAATATGTACTTAGTGTTTCGATTTAGGACGTTCATACTGCTATTAAAATTCTACCAAATATTTATTGAATGAATTTAAGCACAAAGAACCATTACTTAACAGACTCTATATGACATGAAAGGACCCAAACATTTCTCTAAGCACCAAGTTGGTGGTGAGGAGTTGGTGTTGGAGGGTATAAGATCCCTCAGCAGCACTTACTACACATGTTGTGATTTTGGACATCTGTTTCTCGATATTAGCCTCACGTTCAATCCGCAAGCTCAGATTTGTAATCAGCAAGTCGAAGAGTTGCAATATGTCTGTATGTGCGAAGTAGGGAGACGAAGAAGTCAAAATACCCGGCTTAGAGCCTTCCAATAATGCAGATTAAAAATACTTACGTGAATCTGTCTTTAACAATGCATAACAAGTGCTTTTTTTTCTAAAAACATGAATCTATGAAACTTCGTTGTATATGGACTATTTGCATACTTTGGAGCTTTTATCCCTGAGCTACATTTATCATGATGTCTCTGAAAGCACATTTCTGACATTATTGGCTATTCCATTTGAAAAAAGCCATCATGACCTGCCCTTCGATCGGTTTCAGCATTTAAAAATGGCTCTGGAACTTTTAATTTCCGACCGAATTATCACGCCTCAAAATTTTTACAATCATCTGTTCAATATGATGACCAAAAAAAAATAATAATAGTGCATAGATGACACCTTGCTCTTTACTGATCCGTACTATTGGGTTGACTGCGATACATAAATTCATCTGATACAATATTTACTTCTAATTCCGTCTGTTAAAAGCTAAAGATGTTTATTATATCTATTTTCGAGCCGAATAATAAAACATACGAGGCTGAAAAAAAAAGTAACGAAAGTTTCCAGCAACGTTACCAACCTTTTTTTAAACTTAATTGGTTGTCTCCTGAAGCCTGGAAATC